>NC_046159.1:23975159-24078685 GCF_011064425.1 Rattus rattus | reverse complement strand
AAAGCTCTAGACAAAAGAAGCAAATACACCCAGGAGGAGTAGAAGGCAGGAAATAATCAAACTCAGAGCTGTAATCAACCAAGTAGAATCAAAAAGGACCGTACAAAGAATCAAGAAAACCAAAAGTTGGTTCTTTGAGAAAAACAACAAGATAGATAAACTCTTAGCCAGACTAACCAGAGGACACAGAGACTGTGTCCAAATGAACAAAATCAGAAATTAAAAGGGAGACATAACTACAGAATCAGAGGAAATTCAAAAAATCATCAGATCCTACTGCAAAAGCCTATATTCAACAAAACTTGAAAATCTGCAGGAAATGGAAAATTTCCTAGACGGATACCAGGTACCGAAGGTAAATCAGAAACAGATAAACAATTTAAACAATCCCATAACTCCTAAAGAAATAGAAGCAGTCATTAAAGGTCTCCCAACCAAAAAGAGCCCAGGTCCAGATAGGTTCAGTGCAGAAATCTATCAGACCTTCATAGAAGAACTCATACTAATGCTATCCAAACTATTCCACAAAATTGAAACAAATAGAGAGCTACCAAATTCCTCCTATGAAGGCACAGTTACTCTTATACCTAAACCACATAAATATCCAACAAAGAAAGAAAACTTCAGTCCAATTTCCCTTATGAATCTCGACACAAAAATACTCAATAAAATTCTGGCAAACCGAATCCAAGAGCACATCAAAACAATCATCCACCATGATCAAGTAGGTTTCATCCCAGCCATGCAGGAATGGTTTAATATACGGAAAACCATCAACATAATCCATTATATAAACACCTGAAAGAACAAAACCACATGATCATTTCATTAGATGCTGAGAAAGCATTTGACAAAATTCAATACCCCTTAATGATAAAAGTCCTGGAAAGAATATGAATTCAAGGCCCATACCTACACATAGTAAAAGCCATATACAGCAAACCAGTAGCTAACATTAAAGTAAATGCAGAGAAACTAGAAACAATCCCACTAAAATCAGAGACTAGACAAGGCTGCCCACTCTTCCCCTACTTATTCAATATACTTCTTGAAGTTCTAGCCAGAGCAATCAGACAACAAAAGGAGATCAAACGGATACAGGTTTGAAAAGAAGAAGTTTAAATATCACTATTTGCAGATGATATGATAGTATATTTAAGTGATTCCAAAAGTTACACCAGAGAATTACTAAATCTCATAATCACCTTCAGCAAAGTGACTGGGTATAAAATTAACTCATATAAATCAGTAGCCTTCCTCTACACAAAAGAGAAACAAGCCGAGAAAGAAATTAGGGAAATGACACCCTTCATAATAGTCCCAAATAATATAAAATACCTCGGTGTGACTTTAAACAACCAAGTAAAAGATCTGTATGACAAGGACTTCAAGCCTCTGAGGAAAGAAATTGAAGAAGACCTCAGAAGATGGAAAGATCTCCCATGCTCATGAATTGGTAGGATTAATATAGTAAAAATGGCCATTTTATCAAAAGCGATCTACACATTCAAAGCAATCCCCATCAAAATACCAATCCAATTCTTCAAAGAGTTAGACAGAACAATTTCCAAATTCATCTGGAATAACAAAAGATCCAGGATAGCCAAAAGTATTCTCAACTATAACAGGACTTCGGGGGGAATTGCTATCCCTGAACTCAAGCAGTATTCAGAAAAATAGTGATAAAAACTGCGTGGTATTTGTACAGAGACAGAGAGATAGATGAGTGGAATAGAATTGAAGACCCAGAAATGAACCCACACACCTATGGTCACTTGATTTTTGACAAAGGAGCCAAAACCAACCAATGGAAATAAGATAGCATTTTCAGCAAATGGTGCTGGTTCAACTGCAGGTCAGCATGTAGAAGAATGCAAATTGATCCATGCTTATCATCCTGTACAAATCTTAATTCCAAGTAGACCAAGTACCTCCACATCAAATCAGGTACACTCAAACTAATAGAAGAAAAAGTGGGGAAGCATCTCGAACACATGGGCACTGGAGAAAATTTCCTGAACAAAACACCAATGGCTTATGCTCTAAGATCAAGAATCGACAAATGGGATCTCATAAAACTGCAAAGCTTCTGTAAGGCAAAGGACAATGTGGTTAGGACAAAACAGCAACCAACAGATTGGGAAAAGATCTTTACCAATCCTACAACAGATAGAGGGCTTATATCTAAAATATACAAAGAACTCAAGAAGTTAGACTGCAGGGAGACAAATAACCCTATTAAAAAATGGGGTTCAGACCTAAACAAAGAATTCACAGCTGAGTAATGCCGAACGGGTGTGAAACACCTAAAGAAATGTTCAACATCTTTAGTCATAAGGGAAATGCAAATCAAAACAACCCTGAGATTTCACCTCACACCAGTGAGAATGGCTAAGATCAAAAACTCAGGTGACAGCAGATGCTGGCAAGGATGTGGAGAAAGAGGAACATTCCTCCATTGTTGGTGGGATTGCAGACTGGTACAACCATTCTGGAAAGCAGTCTGTAGGTTCTTCAGCAAATTGGACATTGAACTACCTGAGGACCCAGCTATACCTCTCTTGAGCATATACCCAAAAAATGCCCCAACATATACCAAAGACACGAGCTCCACTATGTTCATAGCAGCTTTATTCATTATAGCCAGAAGCTGGAAAGAACCCAGATGCCCTTCAACAGAGGTATGGATATAGAAAATGATGTACATCTACAGAATGGTATATTACTCAGCTATCAAAAGCAATGATTTTATGAAATTCATAGGCAAATGGATGGAATGGGAAAATATTATCCTGAGTGAGGTAACCCCATCACAGAAAAACACACATGCTATGCACTCATTGATAAGTGGATATTAGCCCAAATACTCGAATTACCCTAGATGCACAGAACACATGAAACTCAAAAGGATGACCAAAATGCGAATGCTTCACTCCTTCTTTAAAAGGGAACAAGAATACCCTTGAGAGGAATTAGGGAGGCAAAGTTTAGAACAGATGCTGACGAAACACCCATTCAGAGCCTGCCCCACATGAGCCGGCCTGTACATATACAGCCACCAAACTAGATAAGATGGTTGAAGCAAAGAAGTGCAGGATGATGGGAACCGTATGTAGATATCTCCTGAGAGACACAGCCAGAATACGGCAAATACAGAGGCGAATGCCGGCAGCAAACCACTGAACTGAGAACCGACCCCGGTTGAAGGAACCAGAGAAAAGAGTGGAAGAGCTTGAAGGGGCTCGAGACCCCATATGAGCAACAATGCCAACCAACCAGCTTCTTCACGGAGGGACTAAGGCACTACCCAAAGACTATACATGGACTGACCCTGGGCTCCAACCTCATTGGTAGCAAAGAATATCCTAGTAAGAGCACCAGTAGAAGGGGAAGTCCTTGGTCCTGCTAAGATTGAACCCCCAGTGAATGCGATTGTAGTGGGGAGCGTGGTAATTGGGGGAGGATTTGGAGGGGAACACCCACATAAAAGGGGATGGAGAGGGGTTAGGGAGATGTTGGCCTGGAAACCGGGAAGGGGAATAACAATCGAAAAGGAAATAAGAATTACTATAGTAATAAAGATGGAGGAAAAGTAAAAGAAAAGAAACCTAGAAAAAATCTACAGAATATCTTACCAAATGCTAACAAATATACATTGTTTTCAGCAGCTCAATATATATTCTCCAAAAATAATCACATATCAGAAAATAAAGCCTCAATAAATACAGGAAAATTGAACTTGCATCCTCTCATTTACCTGTCAAAGAGATATAAGCCTAATGTTATTTTGCCCTATGTAAAGATTATCCTTGCATTACTAAAATGCTGATTTCTGTGCCTCCATATCTAGTTTCAATCTTTATTCTGAGAATCATGCATTTCAACGTTGTATGACAATTGCTTCTTAATTATTCCCCGATTATTCAATAAAGCTAGTTGATTAACCAATGACTGAACAGGAGAGAGAATAGGGCTAGACTTCCTACTGGTCAAAAGGAGTAGGAAGAGGATAAGGAGGAGGAAGAGGAAGAGGAGGAAGAAGGAGGAGGAGGAGGAGGAGGAGGAAGAGGAAGAAGAGGAGGAAGAAGGAGGAGGGAAGAGGAGGAGGAGGAGAAGGGGGAGGAGGAGGAGGAGGAGGAGGAAGAGGAAGAGGAGGAGGAAGAGGAGAGATAGTGGGAATTAATCACAGGCACACCATGGGAAAACACTTGGAGCCCCGAGAGCCATAACAATATTAAAAGGCAAGTATCATAGGGATTTAGACTGGACTGGTACGTAGCAAAAGTAGCTTAGAGTGTTAAAATAGAGTAATATTTGTCAACTGTTGTGACCTTAAAGATTTTTAAATAAGTATGATAAAATCTCAATTAGTTGGAAGCTAGCAGGGTTAAGAAGAAAACTCATACACGTTTATAAATAGCCAATAACAGAAATGTAATAAAGCTAGATAACAAGAGTAATAAAAACTTCAGACAAGGCACAAGCTCAAGGGTAATAAATGGCACACCTTTGAATAATGGATGGGCCACTGAAGAAATTAGGAGGAAATTAAAATGTTTCTGGAATGGTGTTGCAGAGTTGACCCAGCAGTTAATAGCACTTGTTGCTCTTTTAAAGGACCTAGATTTGGTTCCTGGCACCTACATGGTGGCTCATAATCATCCAGTTACAGGGGATCTGATACCTTTTCTTACCTCTGTACCCATAGACACACAAGTGGTAAATAGATATAAACCCATCAAAGCACTCATAAATATAAAATAAAATAGATACAATTTTTAAAATTCCCAGAATTGAATAAAAGAGAAAACTCTTTGAGACACAATGAAGACAGTATAAAAGAGAGCTTATTCGTTGTGTCCATATCAAAATATTTCAGAAAACTCAATGATTATATTAATGAAAATCATTCATTCTTTAGAAAAGCAGCAACGAACAAGAACCAAAACAATAAATTGATTTAAAAATTATTTTAAAAATCTCACAAAGAATTAATCAAAGAAAAATGACTGATTGGAAAGAAAAAGAAAGGTTGACAAATTCCTAGCCAAATTAAGCAAATAAAGGAGAAAGGAGACTCAAAGAAACAAATTTAGAGATGAGAAGTTAGACATTGTGACAGACAGCCATGAAATTCAGAAAACCATGAGGACATGTTTCTATACCTTTACACTACTAACTTGGATAACATAAAAAAGGATGAATTTCTAGATGTATCTGACATACTCAAATTAAACCAAGAAGTAAATAAACAAATCTATAATCAGCAGCAAAATTGGGCAATAGTAATAATAATGACAACAAATTTCTCAAGTAATAGAAAGGCTCAGACCACAAAAATCATTGTAGAATTCTACCAGAACTTCAAGAAATAGCTGATATCAAACACTACTCAAATTACTTCAATGAAATGAAAAGGAATCTTTCCAGAGCCTTTAGTGAAGACCACGTTACCCTGATAACAATCCCAGTTAAAAATGCCACAGAAGGGAAAGTTAGAGTCTAATAGTTTTGGTGGATACAGATGCAAGATTGCCAATTAAATATTTGCAAACAAAATTTAAGATCATAGCAAAATAAGACCATTTATGTTGATCATGTTGGCCTTGGTGCAGAGATTCAGGGATGAATCAAACCACAAAGAATCACCGAATGAAATTATTCAGCTAAGTGGACTCAAGACAGCAATTACATGATCACTTCATTATATTCAGGAAAGTCTTCTGACAAAACCCAACATCTCTTCATGACAAAGGCCAGAAAGAGGCAAAGGCTGGAAGGAAGGCACATAACTCAGCATAACTCAGTCTGTGATGAGCCCATAGCCAACACCCTGGGGATGAATCATTTCTGCTGAGATCAGTAGCAATGTAAGAAAGTTTACTCTCTCCACTCCTATTCAACATAGCACTTGAAGTATCTAGAGTAATAGTGAATGAGTGTGTGTGTGTGTGTGTGTGTGTGTGTGTGTGTGAAAGGAAGTTAAAATATGTTTAGCTGTATATAGTGTAACTTTACACATAAACTATAAAGCCTCCACAAAAGGCTCATAGAGATGATAAACAGTTGCATTAAAGTGATGGGCACACAAGAATTCCTAATTCACAATGACAAATACTGAAAGTTAAGACATACACATATTCCTTAATAACATAGGAAATAATCACAAATGGAAAGAGCGAGAGACAGATAGAGAAGGGCAAACACAACCACAAAAATGTAGAAATAAACTCAACCAAGGAAATAAACATAATACTCTATAGTGAAGAAAAAGACTTAGGGAAGAAACCTAGAGGATAGCAAAACCTATCTTGCTCATGAATTTCAAAAGTTAATCTAGCCCAAACAGTCATGCTGCCAAAGGAATGTTGATCAATGATACAGAAACAGAGTTTCTATTATCACATCATGATAGAAGTCAAGAAACCTTAAAAGACTGAAATAGCTCAGACTCTTTCAAAGCCACTGAAGCTGTGGCTCTTTCACAAGAGCTCATCTCTATACATTCACCAAGTCTCCTCTCTAGGGACCAAAGCTTTACCTATGGAATTTCAGGGACAACTCAATCAACCCATATCAATTTTCAAATACTATTCAAGATACTTGAAAAAGTCCATGTGTCTGTAAAAAAGAATCAGAGAAAAATTTCCAATCTATGGAAATAATAGAGTTTCCTTTAGGCAAAAAATATTGTAGCACAAAGGAAATCTGACTCATCCAGCACGGGGATTACCAAGTCATATGTGTATCACTTCTGTCTCCTAACGCTCACAACCTTAAGACAGCTGATACTAAGGTGACTTTTACAGACACTAAAGAGTCTTTAGGAAACTTGTGGGAAGTTTAGGAAAGACATCCTATATCAAGCTCACACCCCAGGGAAGCCCTGAGTTCTAATGTCTAACTAAAATTGCTTCTTCTGACACTCAAATCTGTTCCTCCTCTAAAATTTCCCAATAGAATTAAAGTACTTAATGAGTCCTTAGACATTGTGTGTCAGTTTAAGAAACTGAATTGACTCACAAAGTCATGTGAGACTGATCTATGAAACAATCTGGTGGATAGCACCTTGGTAAAAAGAGTCAGTGAGTCCACACAGTTAGCATCTAAGAGTTGGTAAAGGAAAAGAAACAGAAGACCAAAAGAAAGCCTTTATTGCTAACTTGTAAATATGCACATTTTGTGCCCAGCTGTGTGCTGGTTGTAGATAGAGGCTCTCAACCTCCTGTCTGTGAAGAAATGTGTGCTTGATACAGACAACAAAACAAAACAAAATGAAAACAACCAGAATGCAAAATGTAGTGTTGACAAAGGACAATTGGGACCAAGTTAGACTTTGAGAAAAGCAAGGCATTTACCAACCAAAATAACAGAATTGTTTTTGAAGCCTCTCTGCTATTTCTCTTAATGTTTACCATATACTTCATCATTTCCTCTTTTGTGGTCTGGAGTGAGAAGTGGCGTGGTATCCAATAAACTCCTTGTCCTTGTGCAAGAGAGGAAATTCTGACTTAATTGCACATCTGTAGAGTACATTAGCATACTGTTCTATCCAAGTCTGTTAGGCTTGAACTTTTAAAAAGAGAGCAAAGGATTCACCTTTTGAGACCCACTTTTCAGGGGCTCTTTCTAAACTGAGAAGAGAAGGAATCTAAACTGAGACGAGAAGGAAAGGGAAGAATGAATTCAACCAAATTGCCTGCATCACACCACACAGGTATGACCTGCAAGTCTTTCTTTGCTTGTTTAGCTCTCCTATTAGAAGTTTGCTAAAGGTTAGGGTGATGGAAAAGCCCATAGTGAGGTGGAAACAAAACAGAAGAGAGGAAAGGTCAGAACTCTTTCTGAGGAGTCCAGAAGAAGGGGTGGGGATGGGGAGGCAGAGCCTGCCTGTTCACTGTTTACCTTCTGTGATACTCTGAGTGTCTTTGAACAAGTCCTTCGCTTCTGTGGAATTTACTCTAATTGTCTGTAAAATGTATGTTGGGGATAAGGAATGTTTTGTCTAATTTACAAAAAAGCTTAAAATTGAGATGCTGAGAAGAGGCTAGAAAAGCAAAGAGAGAACATGAGGTAAGATGAGAAGAGAAGAAAGGGCAGAAGCATGGAGGGAAGGCCTTAAAGTGCAGAAGCTTTTTTAAACGGGGGAAGTAGAAAGGAAAAGCTCAGTGCTTCTTATGGTGTGTTTCTAGGCTAGCAGTCCCCGGAAGCAGATGCTTCCACACAACTCTCCTGAATTGTTAGCTCGGGGGATGAAGACCAGCAACCTTCAGAGGGCACGGATGTGTGGGCAAGCATGGGGACTAGAAGGAGTAAAGGTAGAGTCAATTCAAACTTCTTTTGCATAGCTCTTTGGGAAGATCTAGTGTATTTTCTTTTTCTTCCTACAGAGAGAGAATGCTTCAAAAACTCCCAAGTGCTTTCATGGACGATGGCTGGGGCCTCCATCCTGTTTCTCAGTGTCTGTTTCATCACCAGATGTGTTGGTGGGTTCTGATGATCAAATTCACACTTGTTTCTCCATAGCAAATACTAGCAGTAGAAACTTGCTTGGTGCATCACTTTTTTTTATAAAGAGGCTTTTTGTTTTTGTTTTCACAAAGTTTTGTGTATGCTATATTTTATTTTCCTTGGCCATTTTTGTTGTTTAACAGTTTCATACATGTATGTGATGTTTTCCAATTACTCATTCTCTCACACTCCCTCTTATGTCCCTCCCTTCAGGATCAATCCCACCTGGTCCCTTTACCAATTTCATGACTTTTAGTTTGGTTTTGTGATCCATTTAGTTTAACATGGGTCATCTGTGCAATCACTGGAGAAGTGCATCCATTGGAAGATGATAGGGTCGCTCAGAGTACACAATTGAAGGGAGCACTTTCCCTACTCCCTGAACTTATCAATAGGAAATACTCCAACAGAGGATCTGCACCCCTCCAACCACATCTGAGAATGAATGGACACATTCTTTGGCAAACCCAGTAAGCCACTGTTGGTTTCGGATTATAACAGCTGTGTCCTATCCAGAAGATGACGTTTCTCAACTATCTCCTAATAGTCAGGCTTTCACATCCTTTCCCTCTTCTGCGGTGTACCAGGGCCATAAAGTGGGTGATTAATATCTGGTTTAGAGATGAACACTATCCATCATTTGTTCTCAGCACCTTGTGTGGTCCTGTGCTTCTGCATCCTCTGTCAGTCACCAGAATGACAGCATTGTCTACCAGGCTGAATTCTGTTTGTCTGTCTATGAATACAAACACAAATACATAAACAGCAACTTGGCACTATATTAATTTTTGTTTCTGGGTTCCACGTCTCCCCTCGAGGTATCCCGATGCTGCTGGTATGCTGGCTTGGAGAGGGCAGAGCAAAGTCCTGAAAGTGTGGGGTCCACAGTCTGCCTCTTCCCTTGGAGCTGTCAGTTGCTGCTACAGGCTGGGCTGAAAGATTGAAACAAGATACCAGTCTGGTTCGAATCAAGTGGGGGGGGTGTGTTCTCTAAGAATCTTAGTGTTATGGCTCTTTTAAGTGGAGGCCTTCTCTGACATCTTTAATGAAGCAACTCTCTGAGATGATCTTAGCTTGTTAGTATTTCTTTTGTTGTGGGGGGAGAGGTTTGAACGCATACACTTGATTCAGGGTGAACCAAGGGTTATATAGTTTTGGGGAAGGGCATGAGACTATCCAGGGAGAGAAAAGGTCATTGGCTAAAAGCTAAGGCTATTGAGATACCTCATTTTCATGGAGAGGTGTTCTAGGTGCTAGGTTCATGAACTACCCGGATAGGGGTTGCCTGATTATGTGCTCTAAAGCAGACATGGAAAGAGGGAAGGAGCTGGTTTTACTCCTGCCACTCTCAAGTTCACAGATTTCCTTATGTTTGACTATGTTCTACCTCACCAGTTCCATACCGGTTCCTCTTGCAGCATGGTCTGCATGCCCCACATTAGTTTAGCTGAGTGGTTCTCAACCTTCCTAATGCTGCGACACTTTAAAATAGTTTCTCATGTTATGGTGACCCTAAGTGTAAAATTACCTAGTTACTACTTCATAAGTGTAATTTGGATACTGTTATGAATAGAAATGAAAGTAAATATCTGATATTCAAGATATCTGATATGCAACCACCAAAGGGGTCAAGACCCACAAGTTGAGAACCACTGATTAAGATGAGCAATGGTATTCAAAGACTCAGTTAGGGTCTCCGATGTTCCCTGCTGTGGAGTTTTTGACCAGATGTATAATATCTTTTTATTTCACTTTTCTCCTTATCTGTCCTCAAGTTCTAGGCTATTTCCTAAGCCAAAAACTCAACTATAACTGAATTTCAGTCATCTCTACTTATTTTTGCAGTGCATATTTTCCATTCTCTTGGTGCTCTGGAGTTCTCCTTCTCAGAACATTATCATTAGATTAGCCTTCTCTTTGAAAAGTTAACCTGCAGCTAAGATACCTGGTCAGGACAAAGGGCACAACAATTTTTTTATGGATTGAAGGTTTAGATGATTAGACTTAGCTCAGAAAGGACTGCAAACATGTATCAGAAAAATAGCTTATTCTTTTTATGTGAGGAAAGCCATTAAATGTGAATTACTCTTTCTTTGAGGAAGGGCATCCCAGTGTGGAGAGAAGGATGTTTGGTGAGGAAATATTGTGACCACTGTTGGCTATTTTGTTATGAGGGCAAAACAAAGGGCAAGGGCTTCAGCACTGAAAAGGACCCAAAGCATTAACTACATTCCTTTCCTCTTACAGTAACATATCACAGTTTTCAAATTTATGGGCAGAAGAAGTTACAGCCACATAAAACTATTAAGGAACTTTCCTGCTACCTTGAAGCATCAGGTATAACTCTCTGGAACACACAGTATCAGTAGCAAAGTTTCTGGGCATTGTCTGAAGCCTTTCTCCTCCTAGGTTCAGTCAAGAATTGCTGCCCTTTGAACTGGAAACATTTTCAATCTAGTTGCTACTTTTTCTCTACAACCACCTTATCCTGGTCATCAAGTCTAAAGAATTGCTCAGCCATGGGGGCTCACCTGGTGGTTATCAACACATGGGAAGAGCAGGTAATTGGCCAACAGGCATCTCAGTGCTGATGCCTGCCATGTTCTCTACAGGTTATGTCCACTGGAACCTGTGATGTTTGATCTGCTACTGTTGCCAATGGTGTGGCAGTCTCTGTCACTGTCTCTTGGCTTATTCACAGGAGGAGTTTCCATATTAGCTGTTATGGGGGAGGGGTAAGAAGCTAACCCTAGAATATTTTGTGGTGGATACTTTGTATGAATGAGGGCAAACATCTAACACAGGTTGTCTTCAGGCTTATTACTTCCTCATAATAAATAGATACATCATATGTGGTTGCCATTAAAAATAGAGAAACATTGAATGGATTACTAAGAATGTCCTAGAACTTAAGAGCGTCTTCGTCTGTTGAATTTTCTTACTTGTAGTTTCTCACAATAAAAAAAAATTAGGAGATAGCCTCCAGTAATCTTACATTTTTAAGCATGCTTATCTGTCAGGTTTAGTCTCAATTCTGCTTCACCTCTTCTAAAAACAAATTATTTTTAACATTTTTTCAGAATGAAAATACTTGATTTCGTCTACTAATTATCATTATCATTATTCTTCTTTTTTTTTCTTTTCCTTTTTTTTTTTATTAACTTGAATATTTCTTATATACATTTCGAGTGTTATTCCTTTCCGGTTTCGGCAAACATCCCCTCCCCCTCCCCTTCCTTATTGGTGTTCCCCTCCCCACCCTCCCCCCATTGCCGCCCTCCCCCCAACAGTCTAGTTCACTGGGGGTTCAGTCTTAGCAGGACCCAGGGCTTCCCCTTCCACTGCTGCTCTTACTAGGCTATTCATTGCTGCCTATGAGGTCAGAGTCCAGGGTCAGTCCATGTATAGTCTTTAGGTAGTGGCTTAGTCCCTGGAAGCTCTGGTTGCTTGGCATTGTTGTACATATGGGGTCTCGAGCCCCTTCAAGCTCTTCCAGTTCTTTTCTCTGATTCCTTCAACGGGGTCCTATTCTCAGTTCAGTGGTTTGCTGCTGGCATTCGCCTCTGTATTTGCTGTATTCTGGCTGTGTCTCTCATTATTATTCTTATTAATTGTATATCTTCCTTAGGAATTCCTTTTTCGCACAAAACCTAGAAGGAAAGAGTTTTACATTGGACTGACAGACGAGGTTGTGGAGGGTCAGTGGCGATGGGTGGATGATACACCTTTCAAAGAGTCCCTGAGGTAAGTACTGCTCTGCAGGAAAATTATCACATGGGATAGTCCTTAAGTGAGAGCATACTGAGGGAAATTCTCAGGTTGGCTTTTGTTACAATGATGCAAGTTCAGGTCTATCACTGGTGATACTGAATGCATGCAAGAAGAAGAAACTGGTAGGTACAGGTCTTAGCTTTCCCATTCCCTATGATTGCCAAAGGAATAAAAGAGAAATGTTAGGTGAAAATGATAAGGAACTGAAGAACCATTGACTTACAATGCAGATTTTTAAAAGAGTAAAAATGGAATTATGCCCTAAAATAGAAATAATGGAAAAAATAATAACTTGGAAAAAACAGAATATTCTTATGTTCCTTTTCTTTTTCCCCTTAATAATGGTCTGCGTCATTGGAACACCATATTTTAAGAGTTTCCAGTTGGTTTCCATTATTTCTTTTTATTGAAATCACATAATTCAATAAAGCAGCAGCTGTGAATTCAGGGACTTAGGTGCCCTGAAACCTGAGAAGATGTGACTCACTGTACAGGAAGGATGACCCAGGAAAACACAGACTCTAGCAGAGCACAGAGAGTGAGAGTGGTGTGAGGAAGAAGGGCAGAAGTAGCACATCTGCCAGGCCAGCAGTCCTCACCATGGTGCCTTTTTCTGGGTTCAAATCCATGGATCTGCATAAGAGCATGGAAATACAGTAAGATCCCACTGGCTGATGGCATAGGTAAATGAGTTTTCTTCACTGATAAAATGGAGATTATAAATCCCATCTCCCAAAATGATAGTTAAATAACAAGTATGTAAGTTGCTTACTATAGTAAGCCTCCTGTTTCTGAAATTTAAGATCTCTTGTGTTTTGCCTTCACAGCTTCTGGGATGCTGGAGAGCCCAATAATATAGCTTTAGTGGAGGACTGTGCCACCATGAGGGACTCTTCAAACTCCAGGAAGAACTGGAATGATGTACCCTGTTTCTTCAATATGCCTTGGATTTGTGAGATGCCAGAAATAAGTCCTTTGGACTAGGTGCAATGGAACACAGAAGACATGGTTTACATGCACAAGGAAGAACAAAAGTGAAGGTAACAACACCTAAAATCCAACACAAGAAAATGGCTGTCAGGCATCAGAAAGGCCGCATATGTATGTGTTATTATGAAATAAGTAAAATGAGTTTTTTCCATGGCTAAAAATCCACAGAATCATCTGACATTCTCGCCATAACCTGAAAGTTCTCCTTTCAGAATATACAAAGCAATTCTCTAATAAATGCAGCAAGACAAAAGGGAACCTCCTTTTCACATCTGTCTTCCCAAAGGGGATTGATATGAAGGGAGAGGTAGAGACCAAGTACTGAGTCCAGCAAAGAAGACATCTTCAGAAAGAGACTTTGGATGGTCACCATGCCATCCCATTTATTCTCCATCCTTGGGACAAGCTTATCTCCTCATGCCATTGATGCATAGATCACTTCAATGTTCTCCAACAGTGAGAAAGATGCATCTTTGAGTCTTGAAACTTATCTGCTACTTGGAAGAAAGGCATGGCCTTCATCTCATCTTCATATGGAGAAGCCAGACAAACTTTAGCTCCTAACAAACTGTGATATAGCCCACTATTCCTGGACCCCCATTTTCTCTGTGTTCTCTTCTATTAACTGGATTTCACCTGTAGTTGTATCTACTGCTCACGTAGAACCAGAGTTCAAAGTAAAATTATCCTTTATAAATTCAGTTTCACGTTTTTCTGTCTCAGGACTTTGCATTTATAGCCTGACATTCTGTCAATATAGACCATATTTCTTTCAGACAGTCCTAAAGGGACCTTCAGCAGCATTCACACACTGCAATAAACATATATGCTTGAGTAGGGAAATTAAACAAATTAAATTAATTTGATATATTAGCATTCTTCACATGCATTTCTAGTAGACTTTCTAACAATCTGATTTTGAAATTGATAACCGGTTAAATACAGAGAAATCTTATGACCATGCATTTGACTTTTCATTTTTAAAATATTTTTGTTTGAAAATTTCATGCATTTATATAATTCACTTTTGATGAACCTATCCTTACTCTCCTCACTACAATCTGCCCCTGTTCACCTCACTGTTTTTCCCTGACAATTTCATGTGCTCCTTTTTGTTTTAAACCTACTATGTCCACTCAGTGCTTCCTGAATGCACTTGGATATAAGACTTTCTACTGGAACATAGATAGGGTCTCAGAAACCACATCCCACATTCCACCTGTTCCAGCAGCCAGAAATTACCAACTGATAATCTTCAACTGGAGATGGAATTTCATGAGTTTCATGCCATTCATGTTGGAATTTGGGATGTTTTCCATTGCTTTTATTATACTGAGATATGTCCCCTGTGTCCCTAGTATCTCTAGGAGTTTTAGAAAAGATTCTGGATTGCATCAAAGGGCCCACAAAGAAATCACAAAGACCATGTGGTTTCTGTCCTTGGATTTATGTATGTGGTTGATTACGTCCATTGACTTGTATATATTGTGACATCCCTCCATCTCTAGGATGAAGCTGATGTGACTGTGACAGGCGACCTTTTGGATGTTTCCACTTTTCTATTGCTGTGATGAAACATAGGCCAAAACAAGCTTGGGCAGGGAAAAGTTTATTTTATCTTAACATAAATTGCCGATTCAGAAAATTGGAGATAGGGTGTTGATCGAGTTGAAACATCAAGAATGTAGTGTTTTGTACATTAGGTTACAGAAAAACAACTTTAGTCACAAAAATAGAGTAATAAGCCAGTCATATTCACAAATGACAGATACCTGAAAAATGACACCATTAAAATTTAAATACAACACTTAATGGCCCAACATTTTTAAAGATTAGTCACTTTACTACTTTTAGTAAAAATTATACATGCTCATAATGAAAATTTTCTATGGAGTGCAAAGATGCATGAATGAAAAAATTCTCCAGTTAGAGAAATACTTAGCACGAACATTAAATATCATCCCAGAAAACCATGTGTGAATTTTGATTGGTGCAAATGGTGCTGTTCCATAGTATGACATCTCAGGAAGTCAGAAAGTAGCAAATGCAAGGTGGTTATGCCTGCCTTCTATCTGTCTTTCTTCCCTAAAGGAAGCCATAACCCTGAGGCCTGCCCCTTTATCCCACCAAGACTCTCAGTTTTCAGAGCTCTCAGAAACTAAACTATAAAACCAAAGAGTACATCTGGAGCAACTCATGTCTCCAGCCGCATATGTAGGAGAGGATCACCTTGTTGGGCATCAATGGGAGGAGAGGCCCTTGGTCCTGTGAAGGGTAGATGCCCCAGTATAGGGTAATGCCCAAATAGAGAGGCAGGAGGGAGTGGGCAAAGGGATGGGGAAGCACACTCATGGAGGCAGGGGGTGGGAAATGGGATAGAGAATTTCTGGAAGGGAAATCAGGAAGGGAGATAACATATGCTCATGGATTGGCAGGATTAATACAGCAAAATGACCATTTTGCCAAAAGCAATCTACAGATTCAATGCAATCCCCATCAAAATTCCAACTCAATTCTTCATAGAGTTAGCGCAATTTGCAATTTTCTTATTCATATGGAATAAGAAAAAACCCAGAATATCGAAAACTATCCTCAACAATAAAAGAACTTCTGGGAAAAATCACCATACCTGACCTCAAGCTGTATTACAGAGCAATACTGATTTAAAAAAAAAAACTGTGTGGTATTGGTGCACAGACAGGCAGGAGTGGAACAGACTTGAAGACCCAGAAATGAACCCACACACCTATGGTAACTTAATCTTTGAGAAAGGAGCTAAACCATCCAATCAAAAAAAAGAGCATTTTCAACAAATGGCGCTATTTCAACTACAGGTCAGGATATAGAAGAATGCAAATCAATCCATTCTTATCACCCTGTACAAAGTTTAAGTCCAAGTGGATCAAGAACCTCCACATAAAACCAGATACATTCAAATTAATAGAAGAAAAAGTGGGGAAGAGACTCAAACACATGGGCACTGGGGAAAATTTCCTGAACAGAACCAATAACTTATGCTTTAATATCAAGAACCAACAAATGGGCTCTCATAAAATTGCAAAGTTTCTGTAAGGCAAAGGACACTGTCGTTAGGACAAAATAGCAACCAACAGATTGGGAAAAGATTTTACCAATTGTACATCCCATAGAGGGCTAATATCCAATATATATACAAAGAACTCAAGAAATTAGACTCCAGAGAGTCAAGTAACCCTATTAAAAATGGGGTACAGAGCTAAACAAAGAATTCTCAGGTGAAGAATATCGAATGTCTGAGAAGTACCTAAAGTAATGTTCAACATCCTTAGTCATCAGGAAAATGCAAATCAAAATATCCCTGAGATTCCACCTCAAACCAGTCATAATGGATAAGATCAAACACTCAGGTGACAACAAATGTTGGTGATGATGTGGAGAAACAGGAGCAATCCTCATTGTTGGTGGGATTTCAAGCTGGTATAACCACTTCAAGATTTAGTCTAGAGGTTCCTCAGAAAATGGGACATTGCACTACCTGAGGACCCAGCTATATCACTCCTAGGAATATACCCAAATGATGCTCCAACATATAACAAGGACACATGCTACACTCTGTTCATAGAAGCCTTATTTATAATAGCTAGAAGCTGGAAAGAACCCAGATGCCCTTCAACAGAGGAATGGACACTGATAATGTGGTTCATCTACACAATGGAGTACTATTCAGCTATCAAAAACAATGACTTCATGAAATTCATAAGCAAATTGTTGGAAATAGAAAATGTCATCCTGAGTGAGGTAACCCAATCACAGAAATAATGCATGGTATGCACTCATTGATTAGGGAATATTAGCCCAAAATCTCTAACTTCCCAAGATACAATTTATAGGCCACATGAAGTTCAAGAAGGATGACAAAAGTGTGGATGCTTCACTCCTTCTTAAAAGCATTCATAGGAGGAGAGTTGGATACAAAGTTTGGGACAAAGACAAAACGTGTTATCATCCACAGCCTGCCCCACCTGGGGATCCAGCCCATATATATACAGCCACCAAACCCACACAATATTGATGAGGCCAAGAAGTGCTGGCTAACAGGAGCCTGATACAGCTGTTTCCTGAGAGGCTCAGCCCGAGCGTGACAAATACAAAGGCAAATGCTAGCAGTCAACCATTGAACTGAGAATGGAGTCCCCATTGTAGGAGTTAGAGAAAGAATTGAAGGAGATGAAGGTGCTTGTGACCCCATAAGAACAATACCAACCAACCAGAGCTCCCAGGGACTAAACTGCTACCCAAAGAATACATGTGGACAGACCCATGGTTCCAGTTGCATATGTAGTAGAGGATGGCCTTGTTGGGTACCAGTGGGAGGGGAAGCCCTTGGTCCTGCCAAGGCTGGACCTCTCAGAGTAGGGGAATTTCAGGGTGGGGAGGTGGGAAGGGGGTGGTTGGAAGGGGGAACACCCTCATAGAAGGAGGGGTAGGGGGAGGGGCGATGGGATAGGGGGCTTATGGAGGGGAAACCAGAAAAGTGAATAACATTTGAAATGTAAATAAAAAGTATCCAATAAAAATATACTATTTTAATATGTAATTAAACATCATGGAGATATTACCCAAAAGAAAGCAAACAAAACAAAACAAACAAACAAACAAACAAAACCATGTCTATTAAAGATTTCTTTCCAAACTGACTATTTTCTCTTGACAGTATTTAATGATGTGAAAAACAAGTTTGAGGTTTAATACCTGTATTTGTCTGTTCCCATGAAGAATTGAAATACTTCAAAACAAGAATAATGTAGTTAAGTGATCTATCAATAGAATTCATTTCCTTCAGTAGAATTAAAAGCGAAAAAAAAAGAAATGGAGATAAAGAATATATCCAATAAAAATGGGGGAAAAGCCATATTTCAAGGGATCTACCCCTGAAAGAAGACTGGTGGTACTTACAAGTTCCCCTACTTCATTAGCAGTAGACGTGCTTTATTTCCTAAATTGCACATTTTTGCCCCCCTCCAGAATTATCCACCTCTCTTTCAGACTTAGCAAAACATGGATTTCCACTTCTTTATATCTGAATAACCTTATGTCTTGTGAAACTAAATATACTTGTGTATGCCTTTGTCTTATATCTATCCTCTAGATACATGAATTCAGATTGTCATTAAATAATGTATCAATCTTACATGGAAGTAATTCTGCAAAAATTAGTACAACAGTGACAAAAATGCCAAGCCATGAATCAAATCAAAGTATTTTGCAAATATATTAGTAGGAAAACTATGTATTCCTGTTGTAGCAAAGTAGGGAAAATCCTGGGACAGGTTTTATCTGATGACACTCTCAGCTTCAGAGGATAGCAATCTGTCCTCAAGAATTCATCCATAGCCTTTTCATCTAATGGTGAAAAGTATGGTTCCCTCTCTTAAAACTTTAAGCATTAGATAAGACTGATGGGGAAAAACCTCCAAAGGAGTTTGCCTAGGTCCATGTATGGGAATGAATGCCTTAAATAGCGGCATATATCTTGAAATTCTACTTAGTTTCTGCTGTAACGGTTTGCAAGGGTCAGGTCTTAAGTTGAGGTCTCTGATCCATTTGAAACTGGTTTTTGCAGAGTGAGAGATGTCTAGTTTCATTTTTCTACTCATGGATATTTGGTACTCGTGTATGGAATTCTAAAGAAAAATGTTTAAAATATAGAAGGAAATCTTAGAAACAAAACCTGATGGTTGGAATTACGCTGAAAAGGCACTAGAGCGTAAGACTTTCTTAAGGAAGAGACTTCTCTCAGTTCTCTCCTTTCTTTTTTTCCTGTTTGATGGCTTCATACATTTATATAATTATACAAGGCTTTTATAATTATATATGACTTTATATATAATTTCATATATAATTATAAAGTGATTTTATCCATTTTCACACACCCTTTTCCCTCATCTTATTCCCCTTCCTCTCCATCTAGTATCCTTCGCAATTAGTTCTTCCCCTACTCTTGTGTCTTCTTCCTGTGTGTGACCCACTAAGCTGACTGAGTGTCTTGTTCGAGTGTGGGTGGGAGGTTAGTTTCTGCAGCAGAGGCAGCTAGTGGCTGAAATAGCCACGTTGTCCAACTCCTCCTACATATTTTCACATTCACTCATTGCCGTTGCTTTGTGTTTTTATTAATGTGTCTATTATTTACATTTTAACACATATATGTATTGATTTCCAATCAGTGAAATGTGGGCATGGGAAGACTCTGCTGCCTTCATCCAGGTAGGAGGCTGGGAATCCAAGGGATAGCAAGGGTTCTGGGTGTTGATCATTCTTAGCAGCAAGAAACAGATTGTAGACAGAGTTGTAAAATCAATGAAGGAAATCATGGAGGGTTATATTTTATTGACTACTGGATTTCATCATAGACAGGTGTATAATTTGTACATCAAAATGGATAATATTAAATATATAAATCCCACTACTACATAAAATTATTTCAATTTGTCTTAAGTGTTATGATTTAATTAGTATTTTCTTTTTTTAATTCTTTTTTTTTCTTTTCTTTTTTTTTTTTCCGGGGCTGGGGACCGAACCCAGGACCTTGCGCTTCCTAGGTAAGCACTCTACCACTGAGCCAAATCCCCAACCCCCTAATTAGTATTTTCAACCCAATGTGAAGTTACTTAGTTCCACTTCTTTTAAAGATACCATCTTTAATGAGAACACACACAAAACACATGTCACACTGTCACACTGAACCAAACCTTAATGTTCTACATTTAACCCAGAAAATCATTAACAAACTTGCAGAGTAGTTGTTGCCTTTCAGTATAGGGAAGGAAAAGAAAGGTTAAGAGTTGTTGCTTGGAAATTCTCAACTCAGAGATAGGAAATATTAGCAAATCAAATTTCAAGCAAAACCAGAACAGTACTTTTCTTTTAAATGTTTATTTAATTTACTTATTTGTGTGTGTGTATGTGTGTGTGTGTGTGTGTGTGTGTGTACATTTGTGTACTGTATATGCAGAAGAAGTTGTGTTGTGTAGTCCAGAAGAGTCAAATACCCCAGAGTTGGTGCTGTAGGCCATTATGATGTAGGTACTGGGAATCAAACTCAGGTCCTCTGGAAGAAGAGCAAGCAATCGTAACCACTGATCTATCTCTATAGCCCCCAGTAGGCTTTCTCATGGTAAGTCATAACTAATAGTACAAGCATTCTAATTGTAGTGTAGTGGGAAATATTAAAAAGGCACCATCTCACACTAACGCTGGCTACTCTCTGGCCCTAACAGTCTCTCCACCTCAATGGAGCAAGCCTCATACAGCAACTGCTCATCTTGTGGTTCTCTTACAGAACCATGCCAGCCCCATGCTTCCGAATTCCCACAGCTAGTTAGGGTGCATTTCTCACAAACCCACACTTTGTCATCGTACCTTTTTCTCTGGAAGCCAGTTGATATTTGTAAGCTATTCTAAGTTATAAATCCTCTGGAGGCAGGTCCAAGCAATGAACCAGGGCTTCTGCTACCTACATTTTGGCCTCCATGCTCATCTTTCGTCCCCAGAGTGAGTATCTTTTCTCCTCTTCCCCTCTTCTTCTCTCCAACCCAAAAGTCCTGCCTCTTGCCCAGTGATTGGCTCCTTGAAATCTTTATTCATTAGGGGAATGTTCTGCCACATTGGAGGTTGCTAATTCAGTGACATTCCTACCAATAGTACAGTTCTTAAACATTGGAACAATTTTTTTTAAATTGAAATGTGCTCTCTTTATGATTCAAAATGAAAACTACAATAGAGTAGAACTTCAAATAATTAACAAAATTGAGTCCTTAGCCAAGCCAAAAGGCCAGCTTATTGCCATTAATTTACTGTAAGTAGAATGGAGATGGGGTTCATCTCCAGGAAAAGGTAGATGTGAGCTATAGTTCTGATTGTCATGAAAAAGCAATAAGAATGGGAGTCTTCAGCTTCCCAGGACTTTGTTTCCTCAGCTAAAACGGGGTTGAAAAGAGCCCATTACAAAGAAGTTAGGTCATCATGAAACTACCTGCTTTGACCCAACAGCTAGGATGGAGAAAGAAGAAAATTGCTAAAAGGTCTATTTGCTTCTTTTCTACTTGTGCAATACCATCACTGAAGCCTATTTTACACTGTTTTCCTGCGAGATCTTCAAGAACTATTTAAATGTGAAAGTAAAATATCAATCAATAAAATTGTTAAAGTTTTAAACAGATTTAGGCTAAAATGGGACCCTTTTCTCCTACTGGGTTGCTTCATCCAGCCTTGATATGAGGGTTTGCGCCTAGCTTATTGTAACTTATTATGCTGTATTCAGCAGATATTCCTGGGAGCCGTGCCCTATTCTGAAGGGAAATGAGGAGGGTGGATCTGAAACAGAGGTAGTAGAGAGGACTGGGAAGACTAGATGGAATCTGTGGTCACAGTGTAATGTATGAGAGAAGAATAAAATGTGATCTATCACTACCATGTTGTCTGCTGTGAGTTTGGATTTTAAGAGGTAATTAAGACAAGAGAAAAATGAAAAAAGATTACATACCTAATCCTTTCATTAAATATAAAACAAAAACATACCAACTGAAAAATAAATTCTTAAAATACTCTCAAGGAAGCAACAATTAAAACCTGAATGCCATAGGATGATGATCATTCCCTCTACCAAAACACCACACAGAACCTTACTATCTTAAACATATGTGTGCACATGCTGGTGTGTACACACATGCACACACACGAGAGAGAGAGAGAGAAAGAGAGAGAGAGAGAGAGAGAGAGAGAGAGAGAGAGAGAGAGAGAGAGAGCAAACCACACTATGTACATTGAATTAAATTAATCAAAAATAATGACGAACATCCTCATGGTTAACTATGCTCTATGACCCAATGTGTTCTCTATTTCTATGACACATACACTTTCCCTGGGTCTGATAGGCTTATCTTCTCCATCCCCATCATAAGGATCACTTTGAGGGATTCCAATCAAATGTTGCTCCAGGTAACTTACAAATCCTTCCCATCTCAAAGTGACAAGGAAAATCATTCCAGACCCATTTATCTTGGTCATAAACAAGGACAACACAGTCTTCTTCCGTATAGTCATTTGGTTCCCCAACTTTCCAGAATCTGAAAGAGAAGCAGAACCCTGAGATAGGATTTTATCCCAAGATAATCCAGAAATGCAGAGCAAAAAGAACATGTGCACAAAACAAAGTTACGATCTGCACTGCAAGAGTCATCAGCCATATGTGGCTATTGAGCATTTGAAGCATGACTTCCTTAACACATAAAAATCAGTAGTCTTCCTATATACAATGTGAAACACACAAAGAAATCAGGGAGACCACGCCATTCACAATATCCCTCGTTGCTTTAACCAAAGAAATTGGAATAAGTCCAATGAAGCAAGTAAACTTCTCATGAAATGAAAACTTTAAAACACTAACAAGGAAATGAAAATGCCGCAAGATGAAAAGGTCTCCCTTTCATAGTATGTAAGTAGTCATCCCAACAAAAATGATCACAGACTCAACTCAACCCCCATTACAATTCTAAGGCAATTCTTACAGAAATTGAAAAGGCAAACTTAAATGTACTTTAATTAAAAATTTAAATTTAAATTTAAATTAAACATGTATGTCCCAGGACAACCACACAATCCTGAAGAGTTTAAAAACTGGAGGTATCATCACCTCAGATTTCAAACTATACTACAGAGCAATGCTTTAAAACAAAATATAACAAAAAACTAAAACAAACTGTCAAGGCACTGGCATAAAAATGGGCCTGTGACTCAATGGAATAGCATCAAGAATACATACATAAGTCTCTATTCATACTACCCAATCTTTCCCAGTGAGGCCAACAGTGAAAATAGCAGAAAAGACAGCATCTCCCCAAATGGTGCCAGCAAAACTGGATAGCCATGTGCAAAAATAATGAAACATTATTCCCTTTCACTTTGCACAAGACCCAATTCCAAGTGAATCAAGGACCTCAGATAAAATCTGATACCCTGAATTTCACAGAGGAAAAATTAAGAAAAACTCTTGAACTTATTGGCACAAGGAAGGACTTCCTGAACAATGGAAACGGCACTAAGGCCAATAACTATTAAATGGGACCTGTGGAAATAGAAAATGTCTATACAACAAAGAACACCATCATTCAAGGGAAAAGGCAGCCTCCATGAGGGGAAAGGACATTTATCAGCTATATGTCTGGCAGAGGATTAGGATCTAGAACATCCCAAGAAGTTAAGGGTAAAAAGGTAAACATGAGGAAAACAAATGAGTATTGGGATTAAGCAAAAGATGAAATACAAATGGCAGAGAAACATTTTTAAAATGCTTAATATTCTTTGCCATAGGGCAATGCAGAGTAAAACTACTTTTAGATTATTTTTTATCTTGTCCCAGTCAGAATGCCAAGATCTAAACAAACAAATACTGGCAAGTGCAGGCCTTCATGTGGAGAAAGGAGAATGCTTGTCCAGTCAAGGTACAAAGGAGAGTCTAAAGAGGGCTCATCTTTAAATGGCACATATGTAATACATCCCTTTCCTAAGAAGCCCAAGGATCTTGATGAAAAATGTGTTAGAGCTAGAGGAGAGGGATGACTACAAGGAAATAGTGTCCTCCAGAAACAACATGACAGCTGCATGACTGCATAAACATGCACTAACGTGCAAACTCAAAGTAAATTAGATCCCAGCATGGAGAGTGGAGGTGGTCACCAAGTCCCATCTCTAGCCATAAGTTCTTCTTGCCACCCATCTCATGTTTGCCTATAAATGCCTTACCCCCACCAATATACTCACACCATGTTTGGGTTGAATGGCGTCTTGTCCACCCATTCCCATTGACCTTCCACCTTCTCATCAGAAAGTCCCAAGAAATAGGAAGATTGTTCATCCAAAAGTTGAGTCACAAAATTCTGCATACAAAATATACATTTTTTTTTAGCAAATTCACTTTCGTAATGTCCATTAGGCTAAGGAGAAAAGACAGCAATGAGATCACAGGCTAAGCATAAACATCATGATATCAGACAAGTCAGTCTTCAAATCTGCTTAGTGTGGTAGGGGGAGCTTTAACCTCACCAAACCCTGAGTCTTCTGACTGCTACATCTGATCACTGTAAAAGTGAATTGAGATTATAATGGACTTTGTATTAGGAAAAGCATAGTTGAAAAATGAACAAGTTGATTTGAAAAAAGGGGGGAAAGGAAAAACTGGGAGCGGAAGAAAATGTTGTCCAGGCTGATAAGAAAGTTTAAGGAACAACATTAGAAACCCAAGAAATTTCTCCACTATGAAGAGATTTAGAGCAACAGAATAACTAGTGGTCCTAGGTAACTTTTTATTTGTTGGATATTTTTTATTTACACTTCAAATGTTATCCCCTTTACCAGTTTCCCATCCATAAACCCTTTATCCCATCCTCTCTTCCCATTCTTCTATGAGGGTGTTGCCCCACCCATCCCTTCCTGCTTACCCACCCTGACATTCCCCTACACTGGGGGGGGGTCCAGCCTTGGCAGGACGAAGGGCTTCTCCTTCCACTGATGCCCAACAAGGCCACCCTCTGCTTCATAGGCAGCTGGAGCCATTGGTCTGTCCATGTGTAGCCTTTGGATGGTGGTTTAGTCCTTAGGAGCTTATGTTAGTATTGCTGTTCTCATGTGGTTGCAAATCCCTTCAGCTCCTTCAATCATTTGTCTAACTCCTCCAATGGGTATCCCATTCTCAATTCAATGGTTGACTTCAAGCATCTGCCTCTGTATTTGTCATGCTCTGGCACAGCCTCTCAGGAGACAGCTCTATCAGGCTCCTATCAGCATGCACTTCTTGGCATCAGCTATATTGTCTGGGTTTGGTAGCTGTATGTATATGGGCTGGATCCTAGTTAACTTTAACTGTCTACTTGGCACAGCCTAGAATCACCTGAGAAGGGAATATCAGTTAAGAGATATCTAAATCAGATTGACTTTTGGGTACATCTGTGTAGAATTGTGTGAACAGTTATTTGATGTAGGAGGGCTCAGCCCACTGTGGGCAGCACCATTCCTTAGGCAGGTGGTCCTGGACTGGAAAGGAACTAAGCTAAATATGAGTCTTTGAGTGGGTCAGAGAGCAGTGTTCCTCCTTGGTTTCAGTTTCAAGTTCCTGCATGAATTTCTGCTCTGAATTCCCTCAGTGATGGACTCTAAGTTGTGAGCTTAAATGAACTCTTCCCCCTTTAAAGTTATTTTGGTTATGGTGTTTGTCACAGCAACAGAAGGAAACCAGAGCATCAGGATGTACTAAGCTAATGCATACCTGTTCTGCTTCTGTGTTGATGGTCACCAGATGACTGCTCATCCCCGAGCAGTTCCTCTCACTCTCATGCCAGGTCTGGTTGTCATTAAGAGGAAAGTAACAGTTAGACTGGAATGCTCTCCAGCTAACAGGACAGCAGGTCCAGGTACCTCCTCAGGTGAGAATTGACGTAGATGTTAGTTACCAAACAGCATTTAACTTCTGAAAGGTGTACAGTCATCTTCTTCAAGCATCACCCCAGAAGTTATTCAGTGTCCCTACATGCATTTTGCTTTCATATTTAAAATATTTCCCAAGCTAGCAGTGTGACTCAATGGTAAAGCACATTCCTCGAATGTGAAAAGTCCTGAATTTGATATTTATCAAAGAAAGAAAAGTATTGAGAGATGTGGTGGAGGTAAATTAAATTAAGCAGAATGTTCCTATAACGAAGCCTTTTACAAGATATTTTATTTGTAAAGAAAGCAAAGGCTGTAAAACTCGAGCATTTCTTAATTCTTCCTAACCGCATAGATTCCAGAATATAAGTAAACAGGCATCTCAGAAAGAAGAAACTGTCCTCATGCTATATCTGAGTCAAGGAAAAAATTGAGTGAAGTTCATGTTATTTTTCAGATGACAAAAATACCCATCATCTAAGGGTAGTAACTAAAGCCTGAAATCTAAGCTCTTTGGAGACAGAGGCAAGAACATCTCTAATTCCAGGCCAGTCCAGTCCAGGGTACATAGTGAGACCTTGTCTCAAGAAAAACAAAAAACAAAAACAGAAACAACCCCCCCCAAAACCAAGTTCTGTTGATGTGGAGCAATTGCCTAGCACGCATGCACACCTACACACACACATGCACACACACACGCATGCATGCACACAAACATTAATAATGTGTTGCAGCATTTGACTAAATCATGAGAAACTACTGTGTTCTAGTTGACTGATTTTCATTCTTGCAGCCAGTTCTCATTCCTACAGATGCTCTCTAAAGGCTGGATGGAAGCAAATAAAGAGGTTTCCTCTACTACCTGTAGCTCCGGGCTGTGGCTCCTCTAGGATGCACGTTAGCCTTGTGTGGTAGTCTGAGAACTTCAACGCGCTTCCTCTCTTCCAGAGTAAGAAGTAATGAGTCACTGTCAGCAAGAAAAGCAGTTTTCCTTTACTATGTAGCCACCAATTTAGAAAAGTGGGCTGACCTCCCCACCTTTCTACTTCCCTCACAGTTAAGGTCCCCACACCCATTTTCTTTCCTATGCCATTTCATAATCCCAGGTAAATTCAACGAAAGCTAACAATTTATGATCATATTGCCTGTGATGTACATTAGAACTTTTGGAATCTTTTAGGTGCACACTATTTTCAGTTTATTGCGCCAAGATTTGTCCAAGAGTGGGAATTCTGGTAAACTGTGGGCTAGTTCCACAATGTTTTGTGAACGTCACAAGTTTAGTGATACTTTTACTTTGAAATATAATCAAGTATTGAAAAGTAAAAAAGAAAACTATAAATGTACAGGTTAGTAATTAGTGTAATGTGGACAGTCCTAGAAAAGACTTCCAAGTTCAAAACACAGAATATTGTCAACAGCGCAGGTAGCCATCATACACAAGTCTGACCCATTCTTCCATTTTACGGCTTTTAGTGCTTTGCTTTAGTTTCAGGTTAGAACACAAAAATCAGAACGACTTTTGTTCAAATTTTCTGTGAATGGACTCAGATGCCCTGAATCCTTTGGTGCTGTCTTATGCCCAGAACTGTTTCTGAAGCAATATTGCTGCTTATAGCCATAGTCCATCCATTTTCATAACTGGACAATGACCTATTGTCTTCATGGAGTCAATGCCCTGATCTCTTTGCTTCTGCCACTTTCATGGCTTCCAGCATTAGGCTGCTGTGAACTGTGTTCATCTGAGCATCTTTGACCTAAGGATCTTTGCATCCAAAGGAGAAGTACACATTTCTGTAAGGTGGACATGCGTGCCTCGCAGTGGGATGGCCGGTGTTTGTGTGCATGCGTGGTAAATGGGGTACATGGAAAAGCTCTGCAAACAGATTTCCTACTCTGGGCTCCCTCCTGCATGTAAGCATCTCAGGTCCAAGTTTCCTGCACTTTTGTCATCAGACGCAGTGTATTCTGAGTCAGTCCCGTCCTGGTGTTTCTGCAATGGTGATTCACTGTGAATTGCAGTTTTACTTCCCTAACAACCAATGAGGTTGATACTGTGTGTGTGCTATGTTTTCCTTTTCTGCAGTGCCTACGTAAGACTCTCCATTTTTTATTTTATTGCTGACTTCCTTCCAATTGTTTTGACATATTAATATACATTTCACCCGTCGATGCAGTACAAATATTCTATCTTACAGATTTCTGTTTTCACTATAGCAGGTTGTTGTTTGCACATGGTATGATGCAAGAACTCTAATTCCACTTATTAAATATGATCACTGAAGTCTATAACATTAATTCAACAAAACGCTCCTTTCCCCATAACTGTGCAATAACCCCCTCAATATTGGATTAGAAATATATAATTCAGAGTCTATGCCACCACTATTTTTTCTTTCCTCCAACCTATTTGTCTTATGCCTACAACACACTAATTAAGTCACAGCCTCATCTTGTAGCCTGATGTCAGAAAAAACAAGATTTTCTATGACATTAGTGGTGTCAATGGCTTCATGGATACACATTTGTTCCCAATCTTGATGTGGACACACTTAATGCTTTGAGCTTTTAAATGTCAGTTATACCTCAGCAAAGTGATTTTTTTTGGAAGCAAACAGAGCAGTCTCATAAAAATTTTTAAAAAGAAATCAAACACCTAGCTCTGATAGTAAGCCTAAGACAATGAATGTGTTGTATGTGGATAAGCTGAGGAAAAGCGAGGCTTCGGGAACACATGTTGAAAGTTGGGGGGAAGATACTTCAAAAGGAGCTTCACTTTGGCTAGTAGCTTACCAAAACAAGTTGAGATAAAGCAAGCACTGAGGAACGAGATGGAAACAACAGCACAAACCCAAGGGATCCGCTGGGGATGCTGGGCACCTTTTGCTAAGACAAAAAGGGAAATAGGTTAGTCTCCTCTCTGCCATAAGAGGAGGGGCGTCAAGATTGTCAA
Organism: Rattus rattus; assembly: GCF_011064425.1. NCBI lineage: Eukaryota > Metazoa > Chordata > Mammalia > Rodentia > Muridae > Rattus > Rattus rattus. The sequence goes on along the minus strand of NC_046159.1, from coordinate 24,050,004 downwards.
GGAGCAGGCTAAATATGACAGTGTGTAAAGTGTTTTAGGAGTTCAGGAGACTTAAATATTTCCTGTGAATAAACCAACATTAGAGCCTGCTAGTGAATAATAACAATGAAAAACATAAACTTGTTTTTATAAAGATTGTTTTTTATAAACAGGTATTTATAAACAGAACATCAGAATACAAAAAGTCATAAAAATCAAAGCTTCTATATAACATAGTGTAACACACACATTGTACGCACACACACATGCACACACACACACACACACACACACACTCAAGTGCATGAAGAAAGCCCTTATTGTAATATCATTATTGCATACATATGGTTTCTAAAATCAATTAAAACACTGAGCAAAATTATGAGCAGTAATTTCTACTGCATTATTTATTTATTTACTTATTTTTTATATTTTTGGTGACTTATTTTTAATTAATCATTCCTGTCATTTACATTTCAAATGATATCCCCCTTCTAGGTTACCCCTTCACAACCACCCCATCCCATCTGCCCTTTCCTCCCTCTCCTTTGCCTCTATGAGGGTGCTCCCCTATCCACTCACCCACACCTTCCCAAATTCTGTAGCATCACCCTATGCTGGGGCATCAAATCTCCACAGGACCAAAGCCCCGCCCACCTCACTGATGTCAGGCAAGGCCATCCTCTGCTACATATGTAGCTGGAGCCATGGATCCCTCCCTGTACACTCTTTGGTTGGTGGTCTGGTCCCTGGGTGCACAGGGTGGTCTGGCTAGTGAGCAATAAGTTTAATCTGTTGAAATTGTAAGAGACCATCAAACAAATGAAAGTATGCATTATCCAATAACTATGACCTAAAATATTGTGGCAAGATTTTTCATATCTATTCAAAAGGTAAATTGAAAGCATGCAGTGTTGACTTGGCTGAGAGAAAGTACACAAGGAGGGGATAGATGGCTGTGTTGCTGAGAGTAGCAAGGGGAAAAAAGCCTAAAAAGCATCAATGAGCAGCATTTATTCATTCATAGCTGTGTGTGTGTGTGTGTGTGTGTGTGTGTGAGAGAGAGAGAGAGAGAGAGAGAGAGAGAGAGAGAACAAAATGAAAATTCAACCAAAACAAAAACAAAACCAAAAACAAAACAACCAGGTTTCTGATACAGTGTGGTCCTGGTGAAGTTAGCTATAGCAGACTGATGAGATTAAGCAAGATTTAAATTGCAAGCATAGTTTACCATTTTTCCAATATATTTATTGTTAGAACATCCTTTATTTATTCTCTGATAATTTCATACATCTAAGCACTGTACCTTGATCATATGTATCCCTAAGCTCTGCCCCTCATTTCACCCTCCTTCTCCCATACCCAGGCATCCCTGACGCATTCCCACTTCCCCTTTCATTTTCTCTCCTTTGTTGCCTTGTCTCTGTAATCCAGAGTCCACTAAGTGCTATCTGCTGGAATGCTGACTGATCCTGTTGGTTTAATCTTGTGCCAAGTCCTGTGCAGGGGACCACAGCTGCTCGGAGTTCACAGCTACAGTGGCCATGTCATATCCAGCAGAGGCATCAATAGCTTGCTTATAATAACATAATATAATTACTATAACCAAGTATTGTTTAATAGTCTCACAGTAGCATCCTTTAAATCAATCAGGAGACCAGAGAGAGACTCTGGCGTACTATGAGCCTATGACTATGCGTCCTATATATTATTTCTCTCCCTTCCTGTCAAAGGAATCTTCCAAAGTATTTAATTCTCGTTTTTATCTCATTTCTTTTAAAATATACTTTATCTCCCCTCCTGCTTCTATCTGACTTTAATATCTCTTTTCCTTGGTCTTAGAATATGTTATACAGCTTACTAGGATTCAGCCATGTCCTTTCCTTGATTTTTAGAATGTTATACAGATTACTGGGATCAAGGCCATCATCATTGTGTTGTCATCCTTCCCATCTTAAATCTTTGCACTGCCATTAATTCACATTTTAAAGTCATCATCACAAATACTTCAACTAGGTAAGTGTGAAAAGGTCTGAGCATGATCACACATCAACTATCAACTCAGACCTCAGAAGTTGGAGGAAAGGAAATCAAGTTTGAGGCAGTCCCAGGCTGCACAGAAAATTCAAGACTAGCCTGTGCTACTAACAAGACTTTGTCTTGAAGAAGGAGTAAAGGGAAGAAGAAGAGAATGAGGAGAAAAATGAGGAGAAGGAAGAGGAGGAGCAGAGAGTGAAAGAGGAACAAGAGAGGAGAAATAGAACAGAAGGGAGGGAAGGATGGATATATATATACATATATACATATATATATGACAGAGAGAGACAGAGAGAGAGACAGAGACAGAGACAGAGAAAGGGAGAGAGAGAGAGAGAGAGAGAGAGAGAGAGAGAGAGAGAATAGAGAAACTCACATTTCATTTGGGATTCTTCCAGCCACATTATGTATGTCTATATGTCAGGAGATTCCAGGTTCCTCTTTACTTCTTGTCCAGGGTGTAGATTTCCATCACAGGTGTCTCTTCAGAAACATTTAAGACTGGACACCAATATATCTGGCTTATTTTGCTAAGATCAGTAAGTGCAAGATCAGTAAGTACAAGAAAGCTAAGTGAAAAAAGAAGAAATCTTAGAAAAAGGAGTTTCCTCTAATGTACTCCAACAGATGGAGCAAAGAGGAAAAGGAAATTGAGAAAGCAACCCCAGAACAGTCAGTAGAAACTTCCAGAAGTGTGTCATGTAAGATTTCTCAATGTGTTTTTGTTACTCATATATCATGTTTTCAAAGGTAGTTTGAGGTAAACTAAGGCTTAGAAAGTTCTCTAGCTCAATGAGATGTGTCCAGGTGCAATGAACACAGTTTTTGACAGATTTTGTGCACATGGTCCATGAAGAGACATGACATCCTTTGCTTTAGAACTGAGGAAGAGATCGGTGAAGCTGTTGATTAGATTTCTCAGGAAAGAGAAAATAGGCATTTTAAGACAAAGGAAAAAGGGTTGTATGATAGATAGCATTGTGATTCCTGGATCCGCCTACAGGATTATTAAAGAATGAATATTTGCAATCTTCCAAAATGTATTTGTTGAAGTTATAAACACTTCTGTTGGTGTTTAAATGTGGAACCCAAGGAGGTCATTATAGTTAGCTAAGTTTGTAAGGGGGTCCTTCTGATGAAATTAGCACCTTAGAAATCTGTCTTCTCTCTTCCTACTCCCTTCCTCTCTCCTCTCTCTCCTCTCTCCTCCTCTCTCTCCTCTCTCTCCTCTCTCCTCTTTCTCCTCTCCTCTCTCCTCTCTCCTCCTCCCCCCCTCACCCTCCCCCTCCCTCCCCCTCTCCCTTTCCCCTCTCCTCTCCCTCTCCTCCTCCCCCTCTCCCCTCCCCCTCTCAACTTTCCCTCTCCTCTCTCCTCTCCCCTCCTCCCCTCTCCCCTCTCCTCCCTCTCCTCTCTCCCTCCCTTGCTTCCTAATCCCTTCTCTCCTCTTTCTTCCCCTTACTCCTTTTCCTTTCTTTCCCCAAACCCTCCTAGAATGCTGGGACACAGCAAGAGAACAGCATTCTCCAAGCTTGGAGAAGGGCTCCCATCACAAAGGGATCTGCTGACCTTGTACATATAGCCTACTTATAATCTTGAGAATAAATATATACCTTGCATCTATAACACTGTTGTTGTGGCTGAAGACTTTTCACATTAATGCCAGCAAGTTAAAAAATTTTAATTCTATTGTACAGCATATAACACCTTTCTGGATTTTTTCTTAGCATCATTGGAGGTTTGAAAGAAGAAAATCACAGTTCTTGTTGTATATTATCCTTGTTTCAAAATCAGTGAAGTGATGGGCCTGTTGACTAAATTCTATAATTTTCCTAGATGATAGACAGCAAGTTTGTCAAAGTGGGGAAACAGCAACAAAGTCAGAGATAAAACTGGAAATGTGAAGAAATCTTCATAAATGTTGAAAAGCAAAATGCCCCTGGGGACAGGCCTCCAAAGACAAATTTAACTTCAGTAATAAAATAATTTATTTCATTATGATGATAAAATATTTGAATACTATTTTAATTTATAAGACTCACCAGGAAAAACCCGTGGGAGAGAGACCTCACCGCCTGGTCAGGTGGGCACCCTGAGGCTGCAGAGCGGAAGAGACCACCAACACTGCCCCCCTGCCCACATCCCTGGCCCAAGAGGAAACTGTATAAGGCCTCTGGGCTCCCGTGGAGAGGGCCCAGGAGAGGCAGGACCCTGCCTGAAACACCGCCGAACCTGAAGGAAACAGACCGGATAAACAGTTTCTGCACCCAAATCCTGGGAGGGAGAGCTAAACCTTCAGAGAGGCAGACACACCCATGAAACCAGAAGAGACTGCTCTGCACACATTGATTCCAGAGGAAAACAGAGGCCATCTGGAACCCTGGTGCACGGAGGCTCCTAGAAGGGACCAGATCTTCCCCCGGTTGTTGCATCAAGAGAGAGCCCGCAAGGTGCACCCCACAAACTTGAGCCCTGGGACCAAGGTAAGACAACTTTTCTGAAGAAAGCCATCTGACACCAGAATTCTGGACCGGGCACGCCCTGTGTTTACCGAAATCCCACACCTGAGATCCTGCCCGGCAGCCTTCTCTGCTCCCAAAATGCGGGAGAGAGAGACCTCACCGCCTGGTCAGGTGGGCACTGAGGTTGCAGAGCGAAGAGACCACCAACACTGCCCACCCCCTGCCCACATCCCTGGCCCAAGAGGAAACTGTATATATTCTGGGCCCCGGTGGGAGAGGGCTCCAGGGAGCTGCAGGACCCCTGCCTGAAGAAACCTGAAGGAAACAGACCGGAGTTCTCTGCACCCAAATCCCGTGGAGGGGAGAGCTAAACCTTCAGACACCCCACAGAACCAGAAGAGACTGCCTCTCTGCACACATTACTGATTCCAGAGGAAAAACACCGGAGGCCATCTGAACCCTGGCACGGAGGCTCCCGGGAAGTGGCGACACAGATCTTCCCGGTTGCTGCCACTGCAGAGAACCGTGGGCAGCACCCCAAGCTTTTGAGCCTCGGGACCACAGGTAAGACCAACTTTTCTGCTGCAGTGACCTGCCTGGTGAACTCAAGACACAGGCCCACAGGAACAGCTGAAGACCTGTAGAGGGCAAAACTACACACACGAAAGCAGAACACTCTGTCCCCATAACAGGCTGAAAGAAAACAGGAAAACAGGTCTACAGCACTCCTGACACACAGGCTTATAGGACAGTCTAGCCACTGTCAGAATTAGCAGAACAAAGTAACACTAGAGATAATCTGATGGCGAGAGGCAAGCGCAGGAACAAAGCAACAGAAACCAAGACTACATGGCATCATCGGAGCCCAATTCTCCCACCAAAACAAACATGGAATATCCAAACACACCAGAAAAGCAAGATCTAGTTTCAAAATCAGATTTGATCATGATGCTGGAGGACTTCAAGAAAGACGTGAAGAACTCCCTTAGAGAACAAGTAGAAGCCTACAGAGAGGAATCGCAAAAATCCCTGAAAGAATTCCAGGAAAACACAATCAAACAGTTGAAGGAATTAAAAATGGAAATAGAAGCAATCAAGAAAGAACACATGGAAATAACCCTGGATATAGAAAACCAAAAGAAGAGACAAGGAGCTGTAGATACAAGCTTCACCAACAGAATACAAGAGATGGAAGAGAGAATCTCAGGAGCAGAAGATTCCATAGAAATCATTGACTCAACTGTCAAAGATAATGTAAAGCGGAAAAAGCTACTGATCCAAAACATACAGGAAATCCAGGACTCAATGAGAAGATCAAACCTAAGGATAATAGGTATAGAAGAGAGTGAAGACTCCCAGCTCAAAGGACCAGTAAATATCTTCAACAAAATCATAGAAGAAAACTTCCCTAACCTAAAAAAAGATACCCATAGGCATACAAGAAGCCTACAGAACTCCAAATAGATTGGACCAGAAAAGAAACACCTCCCGTCACATAATAGTCAAAACACCAAACGAACAAAATAAAGAAAGAATATTAAAAGCAGTAAGGGAAAAAGGTCAAGTAACATATAAAGGCAGACCTATCAGAATCACACCAGACTTTTTGCCAGAAACTATGAAGGCCAGAAGATCCTGGACTGATGTCATACAGACCCTAAGAGAACACAAATGCCAGCCCAGGCTACTGTATCCTGCAAAACTCTCAATTAACATAGATGGAGAAACCAAGATATTCCATGACAAAACCAAATTTACACAATATCTTTCTACCAATCCAGCACTACAAAGGATAATAAATGGTAAAGCCCAACATAAGGAGGCAAGCTATACCCAAGAAGAGGCAAGAAACTAATCGTCTTGGCAACAAACAAAGAGAAGAAAAGCACAGAAACACAACCTCACATCCAAATATGAATATAACAGGAAGCAATAATCACTATTCCTTAATATCTCTCAACATCAATGGCCTCAACTCCCAATAAAAAAGACATAGATTAACAAACTGGATAATGAACGAGGACCCTGCATTCTGCTGCCTACAGGAAACATCTCAGAGACAAAGACAGACACTACCTCAGAGTGAAAGGCTGGGAAACAACTTTCCAAGCAAATGGATCGAAGAAGCAAGCTGAGTAGCCATTCTAATATCAAATAAAATCAATTTCCAACTAAAAGTCATCAAAAAATATAAGGAAGGACACTTTATATTCATCAAAGGAAAAATCCACCAAGATGAACTCTCAATCCTAAATATCTATGCCCCAAATACAAGGGCACCTACATACGTAAAAGAAACCTTACTAAAGCTCAAAACACACATTGCACCTCACACAATAATAGTAGGAGATTTCAACACCCCACTCTCATCAATGGACAGATCATGGAAACAGAAATTAAACAGAGATGTAGACAGACTAAGAGAAGTCAAGAGCCAAATGGACTTAATGGATATTTATAGAACATTCTACCCTAAAGCAAAAGGATATACCTTCTTCTCAGCTCCTCATGGTACTTTCTCCAAAATTGACCATATAATTGGTCAAAAAACGGGCCTCAACAGGTACAGAAAGATAGAAATAATCCCATGCGTGCTATCAGACCACCACGGCCTAAAGCTGGTCTTCAATAACAATAAGGGAAGAATGCCCACATATACGTGGAAATTGAACAATGCTCTACTCAATGATAACCTGGTCAAGGAAAAAATAAAGAAAGAAATTAAAAACTTTTTAGAATTTAATGAAAATGAAGGTACAACATACCCAAACTTATGGGACACAATGAAAGCTGTGCTAAGAGGAAAATTCATAGCGCTGAGTGCCTGCAGAAAGAAACAGGAAAGAGCATATGGCACCAGCTTGACAGCACACCTAAAAGCTCTAGAACAAAAAGAAGCAAATACACCCAGGAGGAGTAGAAGGCAGGAAATAATCAAACTCAGAGCTGAAATCAACCAAGTAGAAACAAAAAGGACCATAGAAAGAATCAACAGAACCAAAAGTTGGTTCTTTGAGAAAATCAACAAGATAGATAAACCCCTAGCCAGACTAACGAGAGGACACAGAGAGTGTGTCCAAATTAACAAAATCAGAAATGAAAAGGGAGACATAACTACAGATTCAGAGGAAATTCAAAAAATCATCAGATCTTACTATAAAAGCCTATATTCAACAAAACTTTAAAATCTACAGGAAATGGACAATTTCCTAGACAGATACCAGGTACCGAAGTTAAATCAGGAACAGATAAACCAGTTAAACAACCCCATAACACCTAAGGAAATAGAAGCAGTCATTAAAGGTCTCCCAACCAAAAGAGCCTAGGTCCAGACGGGTTTAGTGCAGAATTCTATCAGACCTTCATAGAAGACCTCATACCAATATTATCCAAACTATTCCACAAAATTGAAACAGATGGAGCACTACCCAATTCCTTCTATGAAGCCACAATTACTCTTATACCTAAACCACACAAAGACCCAACAAAGAAAGAGAACTTCAGACCAATTTCCCTTATGAACATTGACGCAAAAATACTCAACAAAATTCTGGCAAACCGAATCCAAGAGCACATCAAAACAATCATCCACCATGATCAAGTAGGCTTCATCCCAGGCATGCAGGGATGGTTTAATATACTGAAAACCATCAACGGATCCATTATATAAACAAACTGAAAGAACAAAACCACATGATCATTTCATTAGATGCTGAGAAAGCATTTGACAAAATTCAACACCCTTCATGATAAAAGTCCTGAAAGAACAGGAATTCAAGGCCCATACCTAAACATAGTAAAAGCCATATACAGCAAAAACCAGTGGCTAACATTAAACTAAATGGAGAGAAACTTGAAGCAATCCCACTAAAATCAGGGACTAGACAAGGCTGCCCACTCTCTCCCTACTTATTCAATATAGTTCTTGGAAGTTCTAGCCAGAGCAATCAAACAACAAAAAGGAGGTCAAGGGGATACAGATCGGAAAAGAAGAAGTCAAAATATCACTATTTGCAGATGATATGATAGTATATTTAAGTGATCCCAAAAGTTCCACCAGAGAACTACTAAAGCTGATAAACAACTTCAGCAAAGTGGCTGGGTATAAAATTAACTCAAATAAATCAGTAGCCTTCCTCTACACAAAAGAGAAACAAGCAGAGAAAGAAATTAGGGAAACGACACCCTTCATAATAGACCTAAATAATATAAAATACCTCGTGTGACTTTAACCAAGCAAGTAAAAGATCTGTACAATAAGAACTTCAAGACACTGAAGAAAGAAATTGAAGAAGACCTCAGAAGGTGGAAAGATCTCCCATGCTCATGGATTGGCAGGATTAATATAGTAAAAATGGCCATTTTACCAAAAGCGATCTACAGATTCAATGCAATCCCCATCAAAATACCAATCCAATTCTTCAAAGAGTTAGACAGAACAATTTGCAAATTCATCTGGAATAACAAAAAACCCAGGATAGCTAAAACTATCCTCAACAATAAAAGGACTTCAGGGGGAATCACTATCCCTGAACTCAAGCAGTATTACAGAGCAATAGTGATAAAAACTGCATGGTATTGGTACAGAGACAGACAGATAGACCAATGGAACAGAATTGAAGACCCAGAAATGAACCCACACACCTATGGTCACTTGATTTTTGACAAAGGAGCCAAATCCATCCAATGGAAAAAAGATAGCATTTTCAGCAAATGGTGCTGGTTCAACTGGAGGTCAACATGTAGAAGAATGCAGATCGATCCATGCTTATCACCCTGTACAAAGCTTAAGTCCAAGTGGATCAAGGACCTCCACATCAAACCAGACACACTCAAACTAATAGAAGAAAAACTAGGGAAGCATCTGGAACACATGGGCACTGGAAAAAATTTCCTGAACAAAACACCAATGGCTTATGCTCTAAGATCAAGAATCCACAAATGGGATCTCATAAACTGCAAAGCTTCTGTAAGGCAAAAGGACACTGTGGTTAGGACAAAAAGCAACCAACAGATTGGGAAAAGATCTTTACCAATCCTACAACAGATAGAGGCCTTATATCCAAAATATACAAAGAACTCAAGAAGTTAGGACCGAGGGAAACAAATAACCCTATTAAAAAATGGGGTTCAGACCTAAACAAAGAATTCACAGCTGAGGAATGCCGAATGGCTGAGAAACACCTAAGAAATGTTAAACATCTTTAGTCATCAGGGAAATGCAAATCAAAACAACCCTGAGATTTCACCTCACACCAGTGAGAATGGCTAAGATCAAAACTCAGGTGACAGCAAATGCTGGCGAGGATGTGGAGAAAGAGGAACACTCCTCCATTGTTGGTGGGGTTGCAGACTGGTACAACCATTCTGGAAATCAGTCTGGAGGTTCCTCAGAAAATTGGACATTGAACTGCCTGAGGATCCAGCTATACCTCTCTTGGGCATATACCCAAAAGATGCCCCAACATATAAAAAAAGACACCGTGTCCACTATGCTCATCGCAGCCTTATTTATAATAGCCAGAAGCTGGAAAGAACCCAGATGCCCTTCAACAGAGGAATGGATACAGAAAATGTGGTACATCTACACAATGGAATATTACTCAGCTATCAAAAACAACGAGTTTATGAAATTCGTAGGCAAATGGTTGGAACTGGAAAATATCATCCTGAGTGAGCTAACCCAATCACAGAAAGACATACATGGTGTGCACTCACTGATAAGTGGCTATTAGCCCAAATGCTTGAATTACCCTTGATGCCTAGAACAAATGAAACTCAAGACGGATGATCAAAATGTGAATGCTTCACTCCTTCTTTAAAAGGGGAACAAGAATACCCTTGGCAGGGAAGAGAGAGGCAAAGATTAAAACAGAGACTGAAGGAACACCCATTCAGAGCCTGCCCCACATATGGCCCATATATATACAGCCACCCAATTAGACAAGATGGATGAAGCAAAGAAGTGCAGAAGTGTAGATCGCTCCTGAGAGACACAGCCAGAATACAGCAAATACAGAGGCGAATGTCAGCAGCAAACCACTGAACTGAGAATAGGACCCCCGTTGAAGGAATCAGAGAAAGAACTGGAAGAGCTTGAAGGGGCTGGAGACCCCATATGTACAACAATGCCAAGCAACCAGAGCTTCCAGGGACTAAGCCACTACCTAAAGACTATACATGGACTGACCCTGGACTCTGACCTCATAGGTAGCAATGAATATCCTAGTAAGAGCACCAGTGGAAGGGGAAGCCCTGGGTCCTGCTAATACTGCACCCCAGTGAACTAGACTGTCGGGGGAGGGCGGCAATGGGGGGAGGGGTGAGGAGGGAACACCCTATAAGGAAGGGGAGGGGGGGGATGTTTGCCCGAAACCGGGAAAGGGAATAACACTTTCAAAATGTATATAAGAAATATTCAAGTTAATAAAAAAAAAAAAAAAAAAAGACTCACCAGGTGTTCACAATTATTCAGAAGGGAAATAATTTACATGTCATAAAATATAAATAAATATTATTGATTTCACCTGTTTTCAATGGATCTTAGTGAACAAATAGTTATTATTATGTATGGTAAAATATGTATTGTTTTCTTAAATGAAGACTACATACATTTTTCTGTATAGAAATTTATTGTTTTGTTTTGTAAAATTAAATGACAGATAAAAGATACTATAAGGCAAATGATCATGGGCAAAGGAGTCCATTCTATACCCAGAACAGAAAAGTCCAACATGTGTAAGCTGTTACACCTAATAACAGGAGGAGGAGGAAGCCAGGTACCCACACCTAGTGAAGGTTCCTAATGTACAACAAAAGAGACTCAAATGCATTAATCAGAAGAGCCAACAAAGCAGGCTTCCCTCCAGAAGACAAAACACCAACATGACCCTCCAGGTTGTGATGATACACGTGCCATATGGTTTGGGAGATAGAAAATTGGTGAAGCAGATAACACTAGCCAGACATATATACTATCACAAGCACATCATTGTGGAAGAGACAATAACCGAGAAGCCATCTGAGAAATGTTTGGTTGTATCATACCTACATTATTTGGTAAGCTATTGAGGATAGTGGTCACAAGCTCCATGTAGAATATGTTTTTAGAGAGAGCTGGGAAATGATACAGGTGGTGCTAGGGTAGGGCAGGAATAACTACAGACAAATTACTACAGGTTGGCTTTGGGGAGAAAAATACATTCAAGCAAGCTGTTATTGTGAGTTTCATGGAGAGGAACATGGAGACTGATGGGTGTGTGTGTGTGTGTGTGTGTGTGTGTGTGTGTGTGTGTGTGTGTGTTTAAATTCTGTAGTGTAAAAGTTTCTCTACCATTTGCGGGAATAGAGGCAAGCCAGTATGAGATATGTTTGTTGCTTTTCTGTTAAATAAATAGAAAAGTAAATACATATTTTGAAGTTAATTCAAAATTGTTTCATTCATGAATTAAAATTGATCATGTGATATCAGCACTTTATAAAACTTTGAATGCAATGTAATCATTAAATTAGTGTACTGTATGTGTTGGTGTTTGGGGAGGTGCTGTTTCAGCCTGGTTTGGTTGTTTGGTTTAGAAGTTTGGTTTTTTGACACAGAGTTTCTCTGTGCCCAAGATGAAGCCCAAGCTGGTTTAATTTATGATATACATGTCCTTACCTCCTGAGTGCTGGATTATATGCATGTCCTATCACATTCAGATCTTAAAGTACATATAATTTTTAGTAAACTAAAAATACTAGCAATAGCTATAAGCTACCTACACACAATTTCGCAGAGAAAATGCAATGTGAAAAGATTGGCCTTTATGAGAGAATGCAAAAACACAAGCTTCACCTCTTCGGCATCACCTCAGATATTAAGGTCCGGCCACCAGTTCCACCCTACCTGGATATTCAGTGTTAAATTTAAAAGGGTTTCTCAAAAGGCTGAGACAGATAGCTCAAAGACATTGAGCTCAGATCCTTCGCACCATATGGGGACCCATGAACTTCGGTGCTGGAGGAGCACAGTGTGGGAGACAGGAGGATCGTGCTTGGAACCTCTGGGCACCAATTAGGACTGGATGCCAAAGTCCTAATTCAGTGCTGTCTTAAAAGAACAGACAAGAGAGTCATAGAGGAGGACTCTATGCACATGTACATGTGTACACCATTGACACAACAATAAATAAGTAAACACATTTATTGGTTAATAAAATAAATGTTTTGTGAAATTCAAATGCAATGGTTTGCAGGAAGTGAGGCAGATAGCCTGTTTCAGTTTTGAAAACATGCTATTTTAAATGTACCGAATACAAGCCCAAGAATCAGGTATTATTTTTTAATTTTTTAATTTTTTTCCACCTTTATTAAATTGGGTATTTCTTATTTACATTTCAAATGTTATTTCCTTTCCTGGTTTCCAGGCCAACATTCCCTAGCCCCTCCCACTCCCCTTCTACATGGGTGCTCCCCTGCCCATCCTCCCCCAATTACTGCCCTTCCCCCAACAATCCAGTTCACTGGGGGTCCTGTCTTGGCAGAACCAAAGGCTTCCCCTTCCACTGGTGCTCTCACTAGGCTATTCATTGCTACATATGCAGTTGGAGTCCAGGGTCAGTCCATGTATAGTCTTTGGGTAGTGGCTTAGTCCCTGGAAGCCCTGGTTGGTTGGCATTGTTGTTCTTATGGGGTCTCAAGCACCTTCAGCTCTTTCAGTCCTTTCTCTGATTCCTTCAACAAGGGTTGCATTCTCAGTTCAGTGGTTTGCTTATGCATTTGATGTATTCTGGCTGTGTCTCTCAGGAGAGATCTACATCCGGTTCCTGTCAACCTGCACTTCTTGCTTCATCCATCTTATCTAGTTTGATGGCTGCATATGTATGGGCCACATGTAGGGAAGGTTATGAATGGGTGTTCCTTCAGTCTCTGGTCTAAATTTTGCCTCTCTATCATTTCCTAAGGGTATTCTTGTTGCCCTTTTAAAGAAGGAATGAAGCAACCGCATTTTGCTCATCATTCTTGAGGTTCATGTGTTCTGTGCATCTAAGGTAATTCGAGCATTTGGGCTAATAACCACTTACCAATGACTGCATACCATGTGTGTATTTCTGTGATTGGGTTACCTCACTCAGGATGATATTTTCCAGTTTCATGCATTTGGCTATGAACTTGACGAAGTCACTGTTTTTGATAACTGAGTAGTATTCCACTGTGTAGATGTACCACATTTTATGTATCCATTCCTCTGTGGAAGGGCATCTGGGTTCGTTCCAGCTTCTGGCTATTATAAATAAGGCTGCTATGAACATAGTGGATCATGTGTCTTTGTTGTATGTTGGAGCATCTTTTGGGTATATGCCCAAGAGAGGTATAGCTGGGTTCTCAGGTAATGCAATGTTGAATTTTCTGAGGAACCTCCAGACTGATTTCCAGAACGGTTATACCAGTCTGCAATCCCACCAACAATGGAGGAGTGTTCCTCTTTCTCCACATCCTCACCAGCATCTACTGTTGCAGGGGATTTTGACCTTAGCCATTGTGACTGGTATGAGGTGGAAACTCAGGGTTGTTTTGATTTGTATTTACCTTATGACTGAAGATGTTGAACATTTCTTTAGGTGCTTCTCAGCCATTAGATGTTCCTCAGCTGTGAATTCTTTGTTTAGATCTGAACCCCATTTTTAATAGGGTTGTTTGTCTCCCTGCAGTCTAACTTTGTGAGTTCTTTGTATATTTTGGATATAAGCCCTCTAACAGTTGTAGGATTGGTAAAGATCCTTTACCGTTTTGCTTGCCATTTTGTCCTAACAACAGTGTCCTTTGCCTTAGAGAAGCTTTGCAGTTTTTTGTTTGTTTTTGTTTTGAAAGTTTGTGACCTTTAATATTCTCCCCAAACATAATATCATTTGACAAACATAAGGACAGAAATTAAATATTCCTACATGATTAGATATTTTAATAATTTGTTCTTATTAAAGGACAGAGGAGCATACAGAAACAAGCACTGATGTAGAAGATTGTAATAATAGTAAATTTTAAATTTTATTTTTATTATTTTTAAATGTTATGTTTATGAGTACTTTGCTAACATATATGTTTAGGTATCACGTTCATGCCTTGTCCTCACAAAAGCCAGAAGGGAATATCAGATTCCCTGGAACAGGAATTATGATCAGTTATGAGCTCCCAATTGGGTACTAAGAATTAGACTCAGGGTCTCTGGAAGAGGAGCTAGTCCTCTTAACTGCTAAGCTGTCACTCCATCCTCAATAATAGATAACTGAGTTACTTTTTAGAACATTTCATTAAGTATAAAATTCACATCTTTTCAAGTACACACAAAATGATAGATAAAGCAAATGACATGCTATATAAATAATGCTTCAATGACAAATATTTAAAAATGCCAAAGGATTTACAGCACAGGTGATGTAAGACTACACAGTAATTGACCTGAAAACAAACAAAAGAAAGGTAGCAAAATAATATTTAAGGGTTTAGAATTTAAGCATTCAATAATAAATATAGAAAACTTAATAAAAATTGACAGAAGAAATGGAAAATTCCCTGTACCAAAAGTACGTACAAATAATTAGCAATCACATGAAAAGATAATTTTTGCAAATATTCAGCTCCTTCAGTCCTTCCCTTAAGTCTTCCATTTGAGGTCCCCGTGTTCAGTCTGATGGTTGGCTGTGAGCATCTGCATCTGTATTGGTCAGGATTTGGCAGAGCTTCTCAGGAGACAGACATACCAGGCTCCTTTCAGCAAGCATTTCTTTGCATCAGCAACAGTGTCTGGGTTTGGTGTCTGCAGATGGGATGGATCCCTAATTGGCGGAAACTGTGGATGTCCTTTCCTTCAGTCTCTGATCCACTCTTTGTCCCTTCATTTCCTTTAAACAGGATCAGTTCTATGCAACCCCATAGGAAGAACAACGATATCAACCAGCCAGACACCAGAGACTAAAACACCAACCAAGAATACACCGGAAGACCCATGGCTCCAGCTGCTTACGTAATAGAGGATGGCCTTCTCTGGCATCAGTGGAAGGGGAGACCCTTGGTCCTGTGGAGGCTCAATGACCCAGGGTAGGGGAAAGCTAGTACATTGAGGGAGGAGTGGGTGCATGAGTGGAGGAGTTCCCCCAAAGAAGCAGGGGGAGTGGGAGGGAATAGGGGGTTTGCAGAGGGAAAACTGGGAAGGGGGGATAACTTTTGAAATGTAAATAAAATAACCAATAAAAAGCTAACACTTAGTTTTCTGTGTCTGCACATAGCAGTGAATTCAGAAAAGGACTATCTGAAAGAAAGAAAGGAAAAAGGAAAGATAATTGTTGTCTTTATACAGTTTCTATAAGTGAGACTTAAAGAGGTGCTCCGTGGTTGAAAGCTCTTGGTGCAATTCCAGAGGATCCAAGTTCAGTTCTCAGTACCCATGCCAGATGACGCACAGCCACCTGTAACTTCTGCTCCAGGCAATCTGACCCCTGGCACCCACAGACATATGGCACAGACACACACACACACACACACACACACACACATACACACGCACGCACATGCACACACACACACACATGCACACACACGCACACATGCACACACACACACACACACACACACACACAGAGAGAGAGAGAGAGAGAGAGAGAGAGAGAGAGAGAGAGAGAGAGAGAGAGAGATCTTGAAATCAAAAGTTCCTGCCAGGATGATCAAAAGGCATTGAACAACCTGAACTTTAAACAGATTCCTTAACCTTCAGTTGCCAGGTAACTGTGGGGGTGGAGCTTGGACATAATGTTAACAATAAATATTTCACTTAAAAGGGCAGCATTCTAAAGATTAAAACAGAGACTGAAGGAACACCCATTCAGAGCCTGCCCCACATGTGGCCCATACATATAGAGCCACCCAATTAGACAAGATGGATGAAGCAAAGAAGTGCAGACCGACAGGAGCC
The DNA here is from genome assembly GCF_011064425.1 of Rattus rattus. Lineage (NCBI taxonomy): Eukaryota > Metazoa > Chordata > Mammalia > Rodentia > Muridae > Rattus > Rattus rattus. The sequence goes on along the minus strand of NC_046159.1, from coordinate 24,033,585 downwards.
GGATGTAGATCGAACCTGAGAGACACAGCCAGAATACAGCAAATACAGAGGCGAATGCCAGCAGCAAACCACTGAACTGAGAACGGGACCCCCGTTGAAGGAATCAGAGAATGAACTGGAAGAGCTTGAAGGGGCTTGAGACTCCATATGTACAACAATGCCAAGCAACCAGAGCTTCCAGGACTAAGCCACTACCTAAAGACTTCTGACCCTGGACTCTGACCATAGGTAGCAATGAATATCCTAAAAGAGCACCAGTTGAAGGAGAAGCCCTGGGTCCTGAAACCCCCAGTGAACTAGACTGTCGGGGGAGGGGGCAATGGGGGGAGGGTGGGGAGGGGAACACCCATAAGGAAGGGGAGGGGGGAGGAGGATGTTTGCCCGGAAACCGGGAAAGGGAATAACACTCGAAATGTATATAAAAAAAAAATAAAAAAAAAAAAAAAAAGAAACAAAATGAAACAGAATAGAACAAAATCTTAAAAAAAAAAAAAAAAAAAAAAAAAAAAAAAAAGGGCAGCATTCTTTGAATATATAAGATAAGCAAACATGTAGTCAACTTATGAAAATATAATCTAAAAGATACGATAACAGTAGGGTTCATAAAATAACTATTCTAAGTCCCTGTGAAATTCCCTACTTCATCTGTAGTGGTAAATTGGCGAACAACACAAGTGTCCTAGCTGTGCTAATGATATGTGTGCATAGGGCCACTTACCCTGACAGGCCATAGCAGAAGGATTCCTGTGAACAAAATCAGCCATAACCTGTAAATAACCTGACATTCAAAATTTATAGATAACTAAATGTGGATTATCCCAAGCTTCATTAGGCTACAGCCGTTTCCCTTGTACAATCCTATTATAAAAATGAATGTTGAACAGTTATATACATAACTGTATATTGAACAAAAGCTAAAAATTACTGTATTTCAGCTTTATCCTGGCTTACTACTTATACCTGTAAAATATAACTATTATACTCTATTACATGTTCTTATGTGTAACCATTGATGGGAAAAATGATACTCTTATATGTAGGCATAGCAACAATAAGTCATGGAACCCATAACAGGAACTATTAAAGGGCTCAAGATCATAAAACTAGATAGGTCATAAGCTCTAGGGGAAAATCCAATATTGCTCTGTGTAGTGGACATAGATTAAAATCTACAGACTAATTTTCATAAACAAGTATAAAAACTATTCATCAGGATGCATCTAGGAAAGAAATTCTCCTGGTGAATACTGTGAGTTTCCTATCACTGCTTCATTTATGTAACCTGCAACCACTTACAAGGCAGCACTCCACAGTCACAGAAGTTTTTGTTTTAATATTGTTGTTGGTGCTGCTGTTCAATGCCTTTTGAAGCTTTGCAGTTTTATGAGATCCCAATTTTCGATTCTTGATCTCAGAGAAAAGCCATTGGTGTTTTATCCAGGAAATTTTCTCCAGTGCGCATGTGTTTGAGATGCTTCCCCACTTTTTCTTCGATTAGTTTGAATGTATCTGGTTTGATGTGGAGGTCCTTGATCCACCTGAACTTAAGCTCTGTACAGGAAGGATGATAAGCATGGATCGATCTGCATTCTTCTACATGTTGACCTCCAGTTGGACCAGCACCATTTGCTGAAAATGCTTTCTTTTTGCCATTGGATGGTTTTGGCTCCTTTGTCAAAGATAAAGTGACCATAGGTGTGTCGGTTCATTTCTGGGTCTTCAATTCTATTCCATTGGTCTATCTGCCTGTCTCTGTACCAATACCATGCAGTTTTTATCACTATTGCTCTGTAATACTGCTTGAGTTCAGGGATAGTGATTCCCTCGGAAGTCCTTTTATTGTTGAGGATAGTTTTAGCTATCCTGGGTTTTTTGTTATTCCAGATTATCTTGCAAATTGTTCTGTCTAACTCCATGAAGACTTGGATTGGAATTTTGATGGGGATTGCATTGAATCTGTAGATAGCTTTTGGTAAAATGGCCATTTTTACTATATTAATCCTGCCAATCCATGAGCATGGGAGATCTTTCCATCTTCTGAGATCTTCTTCAATTTCTTTCTTCAGAGGCTGGAAATTCTTATCATACAGATCTTTCACTTGCTTGGTTAAAGTGAGACCGAGGTATTTTATATTATTTGGGACTATTATGAAGGGTGTCATTTCCCTAATTTCTTTCTCAGCTTGTTTCTCTTCTGTATAGAGGAAGGCTACTGATTTATTTGAGTTAATTTTATACCCAGCTACTTTACTGAAGTTGTTTATCAGCTTTAGTAGTTCTCTGGTGGAACTTTTGGGATCACTTAACCTATCATATCATCTGCTAATAGTGATATTTTGACTTCTTCCTTTCCAATCTGTACCCCTTTGATCTCCTTTTGTTGTCTGATTCCTCTGTCTAGGACTTCCAGAACTGTATTGTATAAGTAGGAAGAGAGTTGGCAGCCTTGTCTAGTCCCTGATTTTAGTGGGATTGCATCAAGTTTCTCTCCATTTAGTTTAATGTTAGCTACTGGTTTGCTATATATGGCTTTTACTATGTTTAGGTATGGGCCTTGAATTCCTGTTCTTTCCAGGACTTTTATCATGAAGAGGTGTTGAATTTTGTCAAATGTTTTCTCAGCATCTAATGAAATGATCATGTGGTTTTTATCTTTCAGTTTGTTTATATAGTGGATTACGTTGATGGTTTTCCGTATATTAAATGATCCCTGCATATCTGGGATGAAGCCTACTTGATCATGATAGATGATTGTTTTAATGTGTTCTAGGATTAGGTTTGCAAGAATTTCATTGAGTATTTTTGTGTCAATATTCATAAGGGAAATTGGTCTGAAGTTCTCTTTCTTTGCGTGGTTTAGGGATAACAGTAATTGTGGCTTTGTAGAAGGAATTCGGTAGCACTCTGTTTCAATTTTGTCGAATAGTTTGGATGCCATTGGTATAAGGTCTTCTATGAAGGTCTGAAAGAATTCTTCACTGAACTCATCTGGACCTGGGCTCTTTTTGGTGGGAGACCTTGAATGACTGCTTCTATTTCTTTAGGAGTTATGGGGATGTTTAAATGGTATATCTGCTCCTGATTTAACTTCAGTACCTGGTACCTGTCTAGGAAATTGTCCATTTCCTGCAGATTTTCAAGTATTGTTGAATATAGGCTTTTATAGTAAGATCTAATGATTTTTTGAATTTCCTCTGATTCTGTAGTTATGTCTCCCTTTTCATTTCTGATTTTGTTAATTTTGACACATTTTCTGTGTTCTCTGGTTAGTTTAGCTAAGGGTTTATCTATCTTGTTGATTTTCTCAAAGAACCAACTTTTGATTCTGTTGATCCTTTGAATAGTCCTTTTCGTTTCTACTAGATTTATTTCAGCTATGAGTTTGATTATTTCCTACCTTCTACTCCTCCTGGGTGTATTTGCTTCTTTTTGTTCTAGGGCTTTTAGGATTGCTGCCAAGCTACTGATATATGCTCTCTCCTGTTTCTTTCTGAGGCACTCAGAGCTATGTGTTTTCCTCTTAGCACAGCTGTCATTGTGTCCCATAAGTTTGGGTATGTCGTACCTTCAGTTTCATTAAATTCTAAGAAGTCTTTAATTTCTTTCTTTATTTCTTCCTTGACCAGGTTATCATTGAGTAGAGCATTTTTCAACTTCCATATTTATGTGTGCGTTCTTTCCATATTGTTATTGAAGACCAGCTTTACCCCATGGTGGTCTGATAGGACACATGGGATTATTTCTATCTTTCTGTACCTGTGAGGCCTGTTTTATGACTGATTATATGGTCAATTTTGGAGAAAGTTCCATGAGGTGGTGAGAAGAATGTATATCCTTTTGTTTTAGGATAGAATGTCCTATAAGTATCTGTTAAGTCAATTTGGTTCATAATTTCTGTTAGTCTGTCTATGTCTGTTTAATTTCTGTTTCCATGATCTGTCCATTGATGAGAGTGGGGTGTTGAAATCTCCTACCATTATTGTGTGAGGTGCAATGTGTGCTTTGAGCTTTAGTAAGGTTTCTTTTATGCATGTAGGTGCCCTTGTATTTGGAGCACAGATATTTAGGATTGAGAGTTCATCTTGGTGGATTTTTCCTTTGATGAATATGAATGTCCTTCCCTATTTTTTTTGATGACTTTTTGTTGAAAATCGATTTTATTTGATATTAGAATGGCTAATCCAGCTTGCTTCTTCAGACCATTTGCTTGGAAAGTTGTTTTCCAGTCTTTTACTCTGAGGTAGTGTCTGTCTTTGTCTCTGAGGTTTATTTCCTGTAGGCAGCTCAATGCTGGGTCCTCATTACATATCCATTTTGTTATTCTGTCTCCTTTTATTGGGGAATTGAGTCCATTGATGTTGAGAGATATTAAGGAATAGTGATTGTTACTTCCTGTTATCTTCGTATTTGGAGGTGAGATTGTGTTTGTGTGCTTGTCTTCTCTTTGTTTTGTTGCAAAACGAAGTTTCTTGCTTTATCTAGGGTGTAGCTTGCTTCCTTGTGTTTGGCTTTACCATTATTATCCTTTGTCTGGCTTGATTTGTAGAAAGGTATTGTGTAAATTTGCTTTTGTCATGGAATATCTTGGTTTCTCCATCTACATTAACTGAGAGTTTTGCTGGATACAGTAACCTGGGCTGGCATTTGTGTTCTCTTAGGGTCTGTACGACATCTGTCCAGGATCTTCTGGCTTTCATAGTCTCTGGTGAGAAGTCTGGTGTAATTTTGTAGGTCTGCCTTTATATGTTAGTTAAACTTTTTCCCTTACTGCTTTTAATATTCTTTCTTTGTTTTGTGCATTTGGTGGTTTGCCTATTATGTGATGGGAGGAGTTTCGTTTCTTGTCCAATTTTGCCTTTGTGTGTCCTGAATCCACCAGGCAGGTCACATGGAGCAGAAAAGTTGGTCTTACCTCTGGTCTTGGGCGTGAAGTCACTCCTCGGGGATAGGTTTCAGCTCTCCTTGAGGGCAGCAACCAGAAGGGCCTGCCCCTACTTCTCCTGGGTCCCCGTGCACAGGGGGCACAGATGGCGCTAGACGTTTTCCTCTAGAGTCAGAAATGTAGGCAGAGAGTAGCCTCCTCTCGTTCCCCAGGCCCCTCTGAAGGTCTAGCTCTCCCTCCCATGGGACTTGGGTGCAGGAAGCTGTTTGACCGGGTCCTGTTCAGATCCAGGTGCAGTCTGGACTGCAGGGCTCCTGCAGCTTGACTTCCCCATCTTTCTGTCCCCAGATGCACTATCAGAGACATTTTTACTATGTTGATTCTACCAATCCATACACATGAAAGATCTCTCCATTTTCTGAGGTTTTCTTCTATTTCTTTCTTGAGAGACTTGAAGTTTTTGTCATACAAACTTTTCACTTGTTTGGCTAGAGTTACAGTAAGATATTTTATTTGTGACTACTATGAAAAGTGTTGTTTCCCTAATTTCTTTCTCAGCCCATTTATCATTTGTATAAAGGAAGGCTACCGATTTATTTCAATTAATTTTCTATCTGGCTACTTTGCTGAAGTTGTTTATTAGTTGAAGAAGTTTCTGGTATAATTTTTTGAGTTGCTGGTATATACTATCATATCATCTGCAAATAGTGATACCTTGACTTCTTTTGTGCCAATTTGTTTCCCCTTGGTCTCCTATTACTGTCTTATTGCTATAGTTAGAACTTTGAATACTATATTGAATAGATACAGGGAGAGTTGGAATTGTAGTCTTTTCCCTGGTTTTAGTGGGATTGCTTCAAGTCTCTCTCAATTTAATTTGATATTGGCTGTTGGTTTGAAGTAAATTGTGTTTATTATGTTTAGGTATGGTCCTTGAATTCCTGATCTCCCCAATACTTTTAAAATGAAGGCTTGTTGTATTTTGTCAAATGGTTTTCAGCATCTAAAAAGATGTGATTTTTTCTTTGAGTTTGTTTATATAGTAAATTATGTTATAGATTTTTGTATATTGAACCAATTGTACATCCCTGAGATGAAGCCTACTTGATCATGGTGAATGATGGTTTTGATCTGTTCTTGGATTTGGTTTCTGAGAATTTTATTGAGTATTTTTGCATAGATATTCAAAAGCAACCTATAGATTCAAAGCAATCCCCATTAAAATTCAAACATAATTCTTCAAATACATGGAAAGAGCAACTCTCAACTTCATATGGAAAAACAAAAAACCCAGAATAGAGAAAACAATTCTTAACAATAAAAGAACTTCAGGTGGAATCACCAGCCCTGACCTCAAACTATACTAGAGAGCAATAGTGTGTGGTATTGGTACAGAGACAGACAGGTTGATCAATAAAATAGAACCGAAACCCAGAAATAAAACCACCCACTTACAGACACTTGATCTTTGACTAATAAGCCAAAAATATACAGTGGAAAAAAAGAAAGCATCTTTAATAAATGGTGCTGGTCTAACTGGAAGTCTATATGTAGAAAATTAAAATAGATCCATATTTGTCACCTGACACAAAGCTCAAGTACAGGTGGATCAAGGACCTCAACATAAAACCAGATACACTGAATCTAACAGAAGAGAAAGTGGAAAAGAGCCTCAAATTAATTGGCATGGAAAGGGGGCTGGAATCTCCAAAATGGCTCAGGCTTTAAGATCAAGAATTGATAAATGGGACCTCATTAAACTGGAAAGCTTCTGTAAGGCAAATGATATATTCTATAGGACAAATCAACAACCTACAGAAAAATTTTCACTAACTGCATATCCAATAGAGGGATAAGTCAAAATATATAAAGAACTCAAGAAGCTAACCTCCAAACACCCAAACAACCCAAACAATAAATTGGGTATAGAACTAAACAGAATTCACAACAGAAGAATCTTGAATGGCTGAGAAGCACTTAAAGAAATGTTTGAAGTCCTTAGTCATCAGAGAAATGCAAGTCAAAATGACCCTGAGATTTCACCTTACACTAATCAGAATGGCTAAGATCAAAACTTCAGGTTGGTGAGGATGTGGAAAAAGATGAACACTCCTCCACTGCTGGTAGGATTGCAAAACGGTACAGTGACCCTGGAAGTCAATCTGTAGTTTCCTCAGAAAATTGGAAATAGATCTACCTGAAGACCTAGACTCTTGGGCATATATAGAAAAGATGTCCCACCATGCCACAGGGGCACATGTTCCACTATGTTCACAGTGTCCCTATTTGTGATAGCCAGAAGCTGGAAACAACCTAGATGTCCATAACGGAAGAATGATACAGAAAATGTGATTCATTTACACAATGGAATACTACTCAGCTATTGAGAATAAGTTCATCATGAGTTTTACAGGCAAGTAGATAGAACTAGAAAATATCATACTGAATGAGGTGACCCAGACCCAAAATGACATGCATTGTATGCATTTACTAGTAAGTGGATATTAGTCAAAAAAAAGTACAGAATACCAAGGATACAATCTACAGAATTCAAGAATGTAAACAAGCAGAAGGGCCCAATTAAGGATGCCTCAATCCCACTTGGGAGGGAGAAGAAAGCAATCAAGGGAGCAGAGGGAGGGAGTATGTGGGTGGTAGAAGAGATAGGAACAAGGAAAGGGGAACATGATTAGGAACTATGGGAAGAAAACAGGAATGAAGCCATGATGGCCAGCAGAAAAAAATGGAAACAGGCAATCTTGGGAAGCAGGGGGTGGGGGACCCTCTAGAATGTACCAGGGACCTAGGAGGTGAGATATGCTCAGGATTCAAAGGGAAGAACCTTAGATGAAATGCTCAACAGTGGGGTGAGGGAACTTGTACAGTCCATCTCCAGTAGAAGACAGGGCATCATGTGGAGGGATGGCATTGCCATCTCACAGTCAAAAACCCTGATCCAGAATTATTCCTTTCAAAAAGAATTGCTGGGCTGAATATGGAGAGGAAATTGAGGAAAATAAGGTTCAACAACCAGCCCAAATAGGGATCCAGCTCAAGGGGAGGCTCCAAGGCCTAATACTGTTGCTGATGCTGTGGTGTGCTTACAGATGGGAGCTGGCTGTGACCTCTGAGAGCCGCTGTGGGCAGCTGGAAGAGTTGGATGTAGATACTTGCACCCAATCAATGGATGGAAGCTCGGGACCCCTGTGGTTGAATTGTGGAGGGGCTGGAGAAAGCTGAGGAGGAGGTCAACCGTATAGGAAGATGAGCAGTCTCAACTGGTCTGAACCCCTAAGATCTCTCAATGCTGGGTCATCAACAAGGCAGCATAAACTAGCTGATATGAGGCCCTCAACATATACACAGCAGAAAGCTGCCTGGTCTGTCCTCAGTGAAATAAGAAGTACCTTGCTCTCAAGAGACTTAAGGTCCCAGGAAAAGTTGGAAGATCTGGTGGGGTGGGAATGAGGAGGTGGGGACATCCTCTTGGAGATTAGGGAAGAGGAATGGAATGAGGAACAGAGGGGCATACCTGAAGGGGGATAACAACTGAAGTGTAATAAATATATAATATCATTTGAAAAATCAAAGGCAAAACAATTGACTTACCGCTCCCTCTCTCCAACAAAATGTCCTCATCTGTGGGACATCACCTTCCTCAGTTTCACAGTGACAGTGAGAGATAAAGCTATTTGACACAAACAAGACAGTGCTAAAAAGCTACTTTGACTTCCTTCTTGTACTGTTCTTTCAATAGCAGCAATAAGGCGGGATACCAGGCCCCTTACAGTTGACCTTCTACTTTAGATAAGTACTCTCTGCTACAGCTTTGCTTGCTTTTTCTCCACAGTGTTCTTTTCTTCACTACAAAGGCATTAATGCCACTTCTTTGTTTGAAAAGGAGCCAAGTTCCTATCTTGAAATCAGCAGGTGACACCCATTGTGCTGCAGTGGTTCTAAAACTCTCCAGTAAGCTATGCCTCTCAAAAAAGGTACCGCATTCATTGTTCTTAGACCAAAAACACATTTGCAATTTTTGTGCATTCCATAAAATCTTGAAGAACTTGGTAACATTACACAGTCCTCGTCAGTATTAATTTAACTAGAAAATGGCAGTTTTTCTTAATTTCATTTGTTTCGTTTGTTTGTTTATATTGCTTCAGAATGACTCTAAGTATGGTGGCAAGATAAAGTTCAGGGACTGGAAAGATGAGTCAACAGTTAAGAGCATGGACTGCTTTTACAGAGGACACTGGTTCATTCCCAGGGCTGACATGGATGCTAACAACCATGTGTGACGCCAGTTTAAGGATGTCTGATGCCCTCTTCTGACCTCAGTAGGCACTGCAACATGTGCACAGACATGTGCAAGCAAAACACCCACACAGGTAAAGAAATTAAAATAACTGAATTTCAAGGAAAAGCTTGTAGAGAATCTCTATCCAGGAAGGAAAAGAGAGAAGTTGGTTTTCTGTGGGAGTTACATGTAAAACCTACTTTTTGAACTATCCTTTTTGAACTATCTTGTAAGGTGTCTAGGGTTGGGACCCCCTTTGGGGGAGTTAAGGGGAGGATTGAAAGAGCTGAAGAGGCTTGCAACCCCATAAGAAAAACAATGCCAACCAACCAGAGCTTCCAGGGACTAAACCACTACCCAAAGACTATACATGGACTAACTCAGGGCTCCAACTGCATATGTAGCAGAGAATAGCCTTGTTGGGGCACCAGTGGAAAGGGAAGCCCTTGGTCTTGCCAAGATTGGACCCCCAGTGCAAGGGAATGTCTGAGGACCGTAAGGGGAATTGGGTGGGGGGAACACCTTTATAGGGCAGGGGGAGATGATAGGGGGCTTATGGACAGGAAACCAGGAAAGGGAATATCATTTGAAATGTAAATAAAGAAATATATATCCAATAAAAGAAAAGGAAAAAAATGTTCCTATTTTTAAATTTGACTCCCTTCACAAGGAGCTGAAAATTTCTAATGAAATTATTGACTTTATGTCATACCCACACAGAGAAACAGAGACAGAGACAGAGAGAAGGACAGAGACAGACAGACACACAGAGGGAGGGGTAAGGGGGGAGGACCCCTACCATGCTAGGCTTCTCAGTGCTACTTTGATTTTCCTTTATATGATGGTGCAAGATGTTGAACATTTTCTCATGTATTTTTCGTTTATGTATTGCTCATATATTGCCTGTAGTATTTGCTCTTTAATGTTTAATTATTTGACTTATTCATGCATCCTGGATGTTAATTCTCTGTCAGATAGCTAGCTACCTAAGATATTATCATATTCTGTTGTCTTTTCATCCTGCTGTTGCATGCGTGTGCAAACACACACACACACACACACACACACTTTGCTCTCTGTAATATCTGCTGAGTCCACCTGTGCTGCCTGCATATGCATAGGTGTTAAATCATCTACTGGAGCATAGTAGCCTCTTGGATCTACATCACTGAAAGTGGCTCTCCTTCTCCCAGTTACCCTCAATTGTCAATGCCAAAGGGTAGGACTTCATGCTGGAATTCCAGCCGGTTTGGTCTTATGGAAGACTTGGGCTTGTAGTCCTAGCTGTTGAGTTCATATGAGCAACTGCATTGTCACGTCTGGAAAATATGGTTTAACTACAGACATCATTCCCTCTGGATCTTGCCATCCTTCTTCCTCCTCCTGTGATGATCCATGAGCCTTGGGGGAAGACAGTATAACACATACATTTCAAATTTAGAGCCAATCACTACATAGTCTCTTAATCTCTCTGGTTGACCAGTTGTGAATTTCCATTAATCTACTGTAAAAAAAGGTTCTCTGATGAGGGTTTAATCTATGGATATAAAGGTAAGCTCTTAGGAAACATTTAATACTATGTCTATATATAGATATTTGTATACATTAGTTGACAATAGCCAAAGAGTGAAGCCATGTATTTGAGAGAGAGGGAATACATGAAAACAGTGGGAAAAATTGAGGGGAGGAACTCAGTAGGTATATTTTAATTTTAAAATTAAATATATATATTTTAAAAACTGTGGAAAAACTTCTAATGACTTTTAGATTCATACTGTGCGTTTCTTACTTATTTTACTAGGGACCACTATAAGGAAAAGTTTTGTTTGTAAAATCCAGAGTGCTATCTGAAAACATTTAGTGTGAAATGCTTTAGGTCTCCACATCGAGCAGTGGGATTGCATATGAGGGATTCAGAACAGAGCGCAAGATGGGCAGGAAGTCAGACACAACAGGAAGTTTAGCTGCTCATGGCAAGATGGTACTTTTTCAGCAAGATTGTGTTTTAGGGCAGATTATGAAACACATTGTTAATTTTCCAGGATGACTTTGATGAGTCACCAACAAAGAGGAAGGTGTCTGGAGAGCTAGTGAGACATATAGAACATAAGGTAGAATGGTCAGTGGTTCTCAAATTCCTGGACAAACTCTTCTCAAAGCTCAGCTAAGTTCTGTTATCCCCCACTTATCCTCCTTATGAGTTTGAAGGTTAAAGTCTGCCATTACGATGCTCACCCATTCAATACCAACTTTCCCCAATTCCTCTCTCTATATCTGTTCTCTGTGCATATACCTAGGAAAGAGAACTTTGCTGTCTCAGTTTGCTTGTGTTCGCTTATGGTACTTTTGGTTTATGTATCTTTTAATATCCATTACATTAAAATGTGAGTCACAGTCAAAGATCTGTAATGTGTATCTCTTTTTGACAGTACCGGGAAAATTAGCAATTACATAATATACTGTACACAGACACTGCTCACTCTATTCCTCCCCCACTGCCTTCTCTTCTACCACACCCCCCACTGTTCAACCCCTTTCCCTCAAATAATACATTTGTGTTTTCAGACTTTTTGAAAAGTCCAGCTTCTGTATATGAGAATAAGAAAGGAATATCTATCTACCTACAAATACCGTAAGTTTATTCTAAGTAACTAATGGAATCTCAGAGTCACTTTGCTTTGCATTTTCTTAGTGGTTAAGGATGTTCAACATGTCTTTAAGTTCTTCTCAGTCATTAGAGATTCCTCTGCTGGGAATTCTCTGCTTAGCTCTGTGCCCCACTTATTATTGGATTATTTGGTTTGTTGATGTCTAGTTTGTTTTTTCTTTTTAATTATGTTGCCCTCCTTACTGGACCCCCTCCACAAGTTCTTCACCCCATTCCCCCTCCCCTTTGCTTCTTAGAAGGTGCTCCCTCACCCATCCATTCACTCCTACCTCACCCCACTAGCATTCCCCTTCCCTGGGGCATTAAGTTGCTACAGGATTAAGTGCATCCTTTCCCACTGAGGCCAAACAAGGCAGTCCTCTGCTAAATGTGTAGTGGCAGCCATAGACCGGCCTATGCATGCTCTTTGGTTGGTGGCTTAGTCTCTAGGAGCTCTGAGGGGTCTCACATAGTTTATACTGCTGTTCTTCCTATGGGGTTGCAACCCCCTTCAGCTCCTTAAGTCCCCCTAACTCTTCCATGGGGGTCCTTGATCTCAGTCCAGTAGTTGGCTGTATCTGCTTCTGTCTTAGTCAGCTGCTGGTAGAGCCTAACAGAGGACAACCATACTGGACTCCTGTCTATAAGCACATCTTGGCATCAGCAATAGTGCTGAAGATAGAATGGATTGCAAAGTATGGGCTGGTTATTAGGGAATTTACTTCCTTGATGTTGAGTGATATTAATTAATGTCCATTGATTATTAGCTTGTTATTTTTGTGTTGATGATGGTAGTATGTGTTGTAGTGTGTGTGAATATGAGTGTGTGTGTGTGTGTTTGTGAGTGAGTGTGAGTGTGTGTGTGTGTGTGTGTGTGTGTGTGTGTATGCGCGCGCGCGCGCACGCGTGCACATGCTTCCCTGTTTTGGTTTTGCTGGTGTGGAAGTATTTCCTGTGTTTCCTTGGGTGTAGTTAACTTCTTTGTAGTTATCCTTCTAGTATCCTATATAGAGCTGGATTTATGCATAGATAATTTTTACTTTTAGTTTTGTCATGGAAGATCTTGTTTTCTCCATCTGTGGTAATTGAAAATTTTGATGGGTACATTAATCTGGATTGGCATCAGTGGTCTTTTAGAGTCTGCAAGACATTTGTCTAGGTTTATGGAGTCTGTTGTGGAATGGGGTATAATTCTGACAGGTCTGCCTTTGTATGTTACTGGGCCTTTTTCCCTTGAAGCTTTTAATATTCTTCCTTTGTTCTGTCCATTTAGTGTTTTGATTATCAGTTGTCGGAGGGGAAAGGGGGGAGACTTTCTTTTCTGGTTCAATCACTTAGTGTTCTGGAAGCTTCTGTCTTTCTAGGCATCTCTTTCTTTAAGTTAAGGGAAATTTCTGATTTTATTGAAAATACTTTCCATGCCTTTGAGCTGGGAATTTTCTCCTTTTTCTATTTCTATCATTCTTTTTTCATTTTGTATTGGTTATTTTATTTATTGACATTTCAAATGTTATCCCTCTTCCTAGTTTCCCCTCCACAAACCCATTTTGGCTAATGTTCTACTTGTGGGTCTTGGGAACCTCTTGGGTCCCTGGCATCTGGGACTTTCTAGTGGCTATCCTCCAGTTCCCCCTCCTCCATTGCTACACACCGCCTTTCAAATTCCTCACCCTCTGTTGTTCTCCCCATCTCCTTATTCGTATTATTCTTAGGTTTGAGCTTTTCATAATTACTCTAATTTCATGAATATTTTGTTTCAGGAATTTTTTGGATTTAACACTTTCTTTGATAGATTTCTTCTATTGTATCTTCTACAACAGAGATTCTCTTTTCTATCTCTTGTATTCTCTTGGTGATGCTTTACTTGGGTCAGTGGTTCCTGTTCATTTACCTAGATTTTCCATCTCCAGGATTCCCCCCTCTCTCTCTGTGTGTGTGTTATTGTTTCCATTTCCCATTTTTTTAAGTCTTAAACAGTTTTACTCATTTCCTTCATCTATTTGTATTTTCCTGTATTTAGGGGGCTTATTAATTTCCTCTTTAAAAGCCACTGTCATCTTCATAAGTTTGGATTTAAGGACACTTTCTTGTGACTCAGCTATGTTGAAATATCCAGGGCTTGTTGTAGTAGAATAGCTGGGCTCTGGTGATGCCATATTGCTTTGGCTGATGATGATTGTGTTCTTGTGCTGGCCTTTAGTCATCTGGGTTAGGAGATATAGGTTAAGTGCTAATTTCTGAGTTTATCTTTATTAAATGGGTGGGTCTTTTGGATGGATGTTTTGTGTTGTTGTGTTCATTTGTTTGTTTGAGGTTTTGAAAAGATTTTTTTCCCATTGACTTCTGTTTTTTTGTTTGTTTTTTTGTTTGTTTGTTTTTTTTAATTTTTTCTGGTCTTCTGTCCTGAGTGTCCTGGGGTACTGGTAATCATGGAGTCTTCAGGTTTAGTAGGGTATCTCAGCTGAGGATTTTATTTTTTAGCCTAAATGACTTTCAGGGTTTTTGCCTCGATAGTTCCAAGTATCTTCGTGGCCTCCAAGGTTCTGAGTACCTGCTTGGTCTCTGGTGTATCAAGGACTGTGTGGACGCCAGGAAAGAATGTCTTCTGCCAAAGTTGTGGACCAGAATATGGGACCCAGGGCAGGGGTGTAGTTTGTGGCTGTTGGGTTGGCTTTGGCAAGCAGACCAATTTTTATGTTATTGAGTTAGTCCTCAATTATATTTTCCTTTTAGTATAAAACAAGAACAAACAATAGCCTCCAAACAGTAGGCAGGGATAAATAATCGAGATCAGGGCAAAAAAATTTATTGAAATAAAAAACCCAAAGACTTAGTTTTTTTAAATAAAATAAAATAAAAGATTAACACTGAGCCAAATCAACCAAAAGAAACAGAGAGAGGAGGCCCATGTTCATAAATTTAGGGAGGAAAGGGAAGCACAGAAGATAGCAGTGAAATCCAGAGGCTTCTAAGGACAGACTTCTAAAGGCTTTGTTCCATCAAATTAAGAAATCTAAAAGATATGAATGATTTGTTAGTGCATGTGATACACTAAAGTTAAACCAAGAAGAGACTTTCAAGAGTTTAAAGAGATCCACCCAAACCACTGCGATTGAATTAACAATTAAGTAAATCTCCCAACAAAAACAACAAAGCCAGATGCAAATAGATTTACTGCAGAATTCCACCTGGCATTTAAAGAACTAAAACTGATTCTTCTTGAAATATTCCATAAAATAGAAAAGGAAAAATGACTTCAAATCTTCTTATGTGGCCAGTACAACACTAATACCTAACTCCAAGAAAATTTGTTTACAACAAAGAAAATTACACATCAATCTCCCTGATAAGCATAGTTGCAAACATTACCTCAATAAGATAGTATTAAAGATCATATAAAAATATTATATAAAACAATCAATTGGGTTTATCCCAGAGATGCAGGGATGATTCAACATATGCTAGTCAATAAATGTAACTTGTTATATAAATAGGACAGAAACCATAAGTTATTTCATTAGATGCAAAAAAGACCTTTAACAAAATCTGACAGGTCTTCATTATAAAATTCTTTTTTTAAATCAGTTAAAGTGTTTATTTTTGCAATTATCATTCCATACAAAAGCAATAGAAATGCAAATATTGACATGTTTACAATTGAATACATGAACAGATTATCTCTACAGATTATCATTTACAGCAATATTACATGGTAAATGAACTGATCATTAAATCCCTCTTTTCTGCATCAACTCACAGAGCATTTGCTAAAATACTTACCTCACACTAATGCTATTTCAAGTTCCAAATTAAAACTATATAACTTACATAAAGCGCATTAATATAACAGCTTAACATCTTTGCTCAGAGCTCGGTATCAGGGAAAACTACATTCACATTGATAAAAGACCAGAAAATAAGTTTTTACAAAGTCACTGCAGGTGCCTGACTGAGAATTCTTCATCAGTTATCTAAAGGGCAGCCAATTCTAAATTGGTTAAAATCCGTGGCCAACCCTTTTGAAACGTGGTAGCTGGAGTCCCAAATTCTAGAAGAAAACCACACGCATCCTGTTGTCTAACAAGGGACAGAAAGGTAATAGGGTTAAGTCTTCGCTGGACCAGCTTCATTTACAATTTAAAACATGCATAACACATTCACCATACATAAAAATATGTATGGCAAGAAAAACTATTTATCATGAGAAAATAAACTCTTAACAGAAAACAAATACAAATGCACAGCAACTCATGCCTTCCAGGCAGCCAGGCAGAGCCAAGTATTTCTCAGAGTAACCACCAGGGGGCAGTTAACTCATGGCAGAGAAGTTTTTCAAAGGTTCAGTTAAACAAACTTCCAAATCAAACTTGGCAGTCCACATGTCTGACTTTGGTGGGTGTGCCAGCATATACATCAGAGTTATCCTGTGAACTTGTCTGGGACTCAAAGCTGCTTTCTGTGAATTCTGTCTCCATTTCCCCAAGATCTACAGGTTGTATTTCTTGCAAATCACACCCTTCTTCAGCAGGAGGATCCCCAAAATGCAAAGCCATCTTCCAGAGTTTAATCTGTTGGTCCTATGACCGCCGGCTATCCTTCTTAAATTCGTTGGGGCTCCTGGGATGGATTCCAGGTTGTCACAGGTGTCTGGGCACCTCTTTAATGTATCGATCATAGGCCATAGTGTTCTTCCCATCGTTGATCTGCTTCTGCCTTCTCATCAAGAGACTTTGATCTGTCTCCACATCAGCAGGCACTGAAGACACAGACTCCTTTGAATCAGAACTTCCTGAAGATGATTTTCTCCCTCTCTTCCAAAGTCATTTATGAGTAGCTTTCTTTTGTACCTTGCAATCTCTTTGTTAACTCTGGTCCTCATTTCATCTTCTTCAACTGTGCTTGCCCAGTCAGGACATCTAGAACGGGGCTTACGGTCTTCAGGAGTTGTAAAGCTTTCAAGTCGATGGTCCACATTCTGGAGCTCTCCTTCCTCCAAGACCTCAGGCTTCCGGTTCCTTCCCTCTGCTCTGTGCTTCGGTCCGAGACTCCATCTCGCAGGGGACTGCGGGCTAGCAGCGACTCCCATAACAGAGTGGGCTTCTAGGTCTGCAGACCATGGCAGCAGTGGTTTGAAGGAGAGCTCAGTGGTAAGAATCTCACCCGGCGACAGCACAGAAGGGCCATTATAAAATTCTTAAGAAACTAAACACAACACAGATACATCTCAACATAATAAAGAGAATATATAAAAAGCCCACAAACACTCAACAGAGAGAAACCTCCAAGCATTTCCACTGAAAAGTGATACTAGTATGTTGACTCTCTCCATTTCTGTTCAACATGGGCTTGACCAAAAGGAGACAATAAAGGGAATGCAAGAGGGAAAGGAAGAAAAGAAATCAAAGTCTCCTCGAGTAAATGGTATAATTATATACATATTAAAGTCCTAAAGATTGACTCACAAAGCTATTACAGCTCATAAACTTGCTCATCAAAGCAAAATGATACAAAGTTAGCACACGAAAAGCAGTAGCGTTTAGATATTTCAGTGGTAAGCCTTCTAATAGAGAAATCAGGGAAACAATTCCATTCACCATAGCTTCAAAACACCGTGGATTAAATCTAACCAACAAGAGATTGGTATATAAGCTCCTTTTTGTTGTCATTGATATTGTTATAAAAACAATGTACAGTGAAAGCCAGAGACTGAATAAACATGTGCATATTTTAAATTTCCAAATTGAGATACGTGTGTGACATCCATCTGCCAAAGTTTTAGCGGAATCAGACCACGAGAGTTTAATTCCCACCTGAGGAGGGTGGTGAAATTGAACACAATTCTGGCAACGTAATACCACATCAAGAGCTGCAGCTCTAGAGATTTTAAATTTTTGTTGAAGAGTGAAAGCAGGAACATGAAACTTTTGATGAAACTCTCTAGCGAGATCAACCGGAGCTGCATGAAAAATAAACTCTCTACGAGTACCAG
This sequence comes from Rattus rattus, assembly GCF_011064425.1. NCBI lineage: Eukaryota > Metazoa > Chordata > Mammalia > Rodentia > Muridae > Rattus > Rattus rattus. The sequence continues at coordinate 24,015,770 of NC_046159.1, read as the reverse complement.
CATCCACCAGGGCGTTATTGCTGGCCATGGGACCAGGCAAATTAGTATGGGCTTGAATATGTTGTATGAAAAATTTATTTTTTCTGGCCCAAATCAATTTTTGTAATTCTAAAAGAATTTGACATACAGTACTAGTCGACCTAATTGGCCCTGCAATTTCAAGTGAGCGCACAGCATTAACTACATAAGCAGAATCAGAAATTAAATTAAAAGAATCATGAAATCTTTTAAAAACTTAAGCTGAGAATCCCCTTTCAGGATCTCAGTAGCAGCCCTTTATCAAACTGTCTCAGTGGGCTAAAGGCCCATGGAAAAGAAAACATTAATCTTGACCTTGGCCACGGCCTCCAGTTGGAGTAAGCTGAAGAGCCGGTGCCAAGACTTTCTCCTCTTATCATCCTAGAGTAAAGCCTGTTCTCTCTAGCAAAACAAAGTTACTTACAGTCTGCTGTAGACTCTTTCTGAAATTATTTTAGGGGCTCCCCTGTCCCCAAACCTGGGGCATTTTGACCATAGGGGCAGGAACTGGCTGCTGAGGGGATAGGATCAAAGGCACTCTCCATATAACTTAATGTTGGAGATCAACTCCTCTCTTGGAATAAGGCCAGCAGATAAGGCAGGTTCCCTTAAAGAACTTCTCTTAATGAACGCTCTCCTTCTGTGAGCAAATGTTGAAGGTCAGGCCACTAAAGGCAGCAACTGGATTTTTTTTCTCTGACCTTGTTCTTTGAGGGATGGATAAATTCCTTTCTTGTTCTTGTTTTCCTTAGAGTCCTTCCCCACCTCACTCTCAGTCTTTTCAGATCGTTCCTCCTATAGCATTTCTAACGCAGCCTGTCCCTTTTCTATAGCCCGCTGACAGCATTTCTGATTTTCTAGGCAGCTAGGCACTAAGCGCCATACTGGCTGAACCCCCACCTTCAAGGTTCTTTGCTTCTAAGCAAAATCTAAATCCTTCCCCAGCTTATCCCAGCTGTCCACCGTGAGATTCCCAGAGACAGCAAACCAAGGTGCAATGGCATCGCATTCACTAAGAAATCTCTCTATAGTGCTTCTTTTTATCCTAAGCCTTTTTCTTTCAAACAGCTCTTGAAGAGCCAGAAAAATTGGGTGAGACTGATAAGTCTCCATGCTCACTGTAGTGGCTCCGCAGCTAGTTTCGCTCCCCCCTACACAAGCACAGATAAAACACTATGTTTCAAAAAATAACGTTGGCTATCAACCAACACATCGCCACTAGAGCACGGTCCATAAAATTAAATTTCCTACTCTCTACACTTGCTCCATACCCAGAAGCCTTATCTGGAGAACTTTTATTTATGAGCGGTTTTATGAGCAGGGTGAGCTGGCGTGTTTGTTTAAACACAATCTTGTAGCTCATCATTAGTGGGCTCTTCCCAGCAAATGCACCCATGCCCAGGACAGTGGCAATTCAAACAGTAACAACACCACCACACAAGGGTGAAAGGCAAAAGTGCTAGTCCAACCCACAGAGGATCAATTGGGGAAAACAACATTGCTGTGTTCCACAAACCTTTTTGCCTCTAAACCAAGGCTTTCATCGCCTCTGCTTAGTCCAGAGAACTTTATTGTCCCTACTTGGGAACTTTATAGTCCCTTGTCCAGGAGCTTTATAGTCCCTCACCCAGGAGCTTTATTGTCCCTTATCCAGGAGCTTTATTGTCCCTTATCCAGGAGCTTTATTGTCACTTATCCAGGAGCTTTATTGTCCCATCCGGGAACTTACCGACGTCGCCGTCCTGATGCTGAAGAGTTGTGAATCCACGAGGATGTCCTCGGGTCCCAGTAAAAGCCACTAGTTGCAACGCCCACCTCGTCCAGCAAGGAAGACACAACACCATTGGATTCTTCTCAACAGCCTTTATTGCAGGAACACCTCATTGTTGATACGGGGACCCCAAGCAACAAAGGCACTAGCCTTATATACAAAACAGGCTAATGCTGTGTAATTGTCCTCTAGAGATTGGTGGAGCATGAAATACCTCATTAGCATGAATATCACTCCAGCCTGATAGCTGCCGGAGAAATGCCAACACATGCGCTTTGTGGGTGTTTACCACAAACGACCACTGGATGTCAGTGCCATCTTTTTATCTATATGTGCCGCTCCCTACAGCTCTTCCTAGAGGTTCTGAGTTCAATTTCCAGCAGCCACATGGTGGCTCATGACTATCTGTAATGGAATCTGATGCCCTCTTCTGGTGTGTCTAAGACGGCTACAGTGTGTGTGTGTGTGTGTGTGTGTGTGTGTGTGTGTGTATTATGTAATTATTCTGAATATTTATCATAATTCTCATACAGTTATTTTAAATTGTATTTATTAGAGATTAATAAATTAAATTAACTCTCTACTTGTGTTTAAAGCCAGAAAAAACAATGTAATGGCTGAGAACACCATCTTCAGAGTCAGGTAGACACTGAGTTAAATGAGGTTTCTTATCTAATTTGACCTATAGATCTTGAGGAAGTTATTATTTAATATTTTATATGTAAAGTAAGTTTCTAAATGAGAAATGCCATAAAACTAGATTATGCATTCATTCATATATATATATATATATATATATATATATATATATATATATGTGATGTGGGGAGCGGCGCGGTGGAGCAAAGATGGCGCCGACATCCAGGGCAGCTGTAGGATAATGAGGTGATCCAGCGCCCTCCTGTGACACAGCAGTACTGCGCATGCGCGAGTTTTGCACCTGGCATCAGTCTGGCCAAGGCAGTACCATGCTAATAAGGCGATTCGTGCTCCGCCAATCCTTGGAGGACAAGTAGCAGGGGTGATGGAGGGGTGATACATGCTCCGCCAATCCCTGAAGGACAATTAGCATAGCCTCAGCCTGTTGTGTATATAAGGCGAGCGCTTTTGCAGCTCGACGTCCCCGTATCAGCAATGTAGGTGGTCCTGCAATAAAGGCTGTTGAGAAGAATCCTTCCGTGTTGCATCTTCCTTGGTGGCCGAGGTGGGCACAACAATATATATATATGATCTTTTAAAAAATAGAAGCAACTTGGAGGGAATTGTTTATTTTTATTCATCTTATACTTTCAAGTAACAACAGTCATTATGGAAAGAAGCCAGGGCAAGACCCTGGGGCAGAAACCTGAAGGCAAAAATGGAGGGAGGATTCTCCCTGGCTTGCTCTTCACGACTTTTGCAGTTTTGCTTACCCCCTGGACACTCTTACAACAAGCATTAATCAAGAAAATGCCCCACAGACATGCTGACTGGTCAAGCTGATGGAGACATTTCCTTAGCTGAGGATCCTACTTTTCAGGTGACTCTAGTTTGTGTCAAGTTGACAAAACTCTAACCATCAGAAAAAGAAAGGACTCATTCTGTCAGCTGTGGAGAGGAGCAGCTAGGGAAAAAATGGCTATAGTCAGATGTACACATCAAGAAGTTTTGGTTTCTTGGTGGGCGTGAACTTTAACGTTATTAACATGCACTCATAGGTAAATCTTCTTCATTTCACATATTGAATTGTGTTTACTATCACAGAAAACATCATTCCAGCCCCATTTTGAAAGATTCCAGTAAACTATTGAAGCACACCTCTCTTCCGGAAGATTGGGCTCATGGGGGTGCCAGAACCTACAAGAGACAAAAGGCAGAAATAACTGATGCTGTGAGTGCATGGCAGTTGTTTGGAAGGTGAAGTGTAATGTTGAATAGAACAGAGCTGAGGATGAGAGAACATTCCAGCATTTTCTCCCTTTCTCTCACAACCTACTTCTAAAATGCCAAATACAGGCAGCTTTGCATATTTTTTTTCTGGTGTGGTATACTTTGCCTTTCCCCCTCAACACGATATTTACTGTCTCTTTTTCCCAGATCTCTCATCATGACATGCTAGTAAAAGTTTCTTTCCTTCTGGCATTTATTGCGGTTTCCTCTTTACATCAGCTTCCTAACCCTGAATGTGACCTATCTGTCTCCCCTGAGGAGACTAGTAGTCTAAAAAACTGTGTAAATAAAATGATTCCTAATTACATTCCACCATCATCAGAGAGACTTCCCCCATCATCAGAGAGACTTCCTCCTGCGCTCGTGGGACGAGACCCACATCATGACATTGCATTTAAAAAAAAAAGATCACATAGCTCTAAACAAGATGTGTCTACCAAATTCCTCCCCTCAGAACTCAGGGATCCACAATGCAAAGAGAGGGGAAAGGAGTGAGGGAGAAACAGAGACAAGGGACACCAGGAGAACAAAACCCTCTAAATTAACATGAGCAAAACTCTTATGAACTCACAGAGACTGAAGCAGCATGCACAGGGCATACAGTAGTCTGCACTAAGTCCTCCGCACATATACTATACTTGTGAATTAAACTCAGAATTATAGCTTGGAGTTACAGTAGTACTTTATGGGATTTATTTATGAATTTGTACCAAGTAGGTCTCTGACTCTTGTGCCTTCTCTTGGGGCTATTTTATTTTTCTATTGGCTTGGATTTTCCAACTTCAATGTGATAGTTTTTTTCATTTTATCTCATTATATTTCATTTTGTTTTGTTGTTATCTCCTAAAAACCTGTTCTTCTCTAATGAGGCCAGAAAGGTAGTAGATATGGATGGGATAGGAGATATGGAAGAACTGAGGGGAGTAGAGGGAGGAGAAACTGTATTCAAATTATACCATATGAGGAAAAAAAACTATCCTTAATATAAGGGAAAAAAGAAAAAATAAATAAAATACTTGTTTAACTTCTAATTCACTTTGGCCCTGATTAAGAAATTTAGTGTATTTTTATTTTAAATTCTTCATGTATAAAAATGGAAATGATAATAAACAAGAAACAAATTTAGTAAAGTTTTCAAAATAACTCACAAAATTACATGAAGATAAAATAAGGTATAATAAATCTGTTTAAAATAGTAAAATGTACTACTATGTAATTATTCTGATATATTCATCATAATTCTGATGCAGCTATTTTAAATTGTATTTACTAGAGACTAATAAATTAAATTAAGTCTCTACTTATGTTTAAAGCTAGAATAAACAATGGAATGACTGAGAACACCATCTTTTGTGTCGGGTAGACACTGAGTTAAATGAGGTTTTTTATTTCATTTGACCTATGGATCTTGAGGAAGTTATCATTCAATATTTTATATGTAAAGTGAGTATTTAAATGAGAAATTCCATAAAACTAGATTTTGCATTCATTCAGTGAGAACTTAATTAGTTACATTCATTTATTATAATAGTCACAGCTGGCAAAATTTCCCTAAATTTTAAGTGTAAATAATCCCAATGGTTCATTAATCCAGGACTGCACTCACCTGACGTTTTGACTGAAAGGAGTATTATCAGTCCATTGCCATTTGCTGTTACCTTGTGGATCAGAAAGACCCAGAAAGTAAGAAAGTGACTCGTTCAGCTGTTGGGTGATGAAATTCTGCATGGAGAAAAGGGAGTTAGTCACTTATAGTTATTTTATTCTTTTTCTATTGGATTTTTTAATTTATATTTCAAATGTTAGAACCTTTCCCAATTTCCCATCCACAGGCCCTCGCCACCTCCCCCTTCTTCTTTGAGGGTGTTCCCCCTTCCAAACACCCCCCTTTCCACCTCCCCACCTTAATACTCCCCTACACTAGGAAGTTTGGCCTTGGCAGGACCAAGGGCTTCTCCTTCCATTGGTGCCCAACAAGGCCATCCTCTGCTACATATGCAGCTGGAGCCATGGGTCTGTTCATGTGGAATCTTTGGATAGTGGTTTAGTCCCTGGGAGCTCTTGTTGGTTGGTATTATTCTTATGGGGTTGCAAGCCTCTTCATGTCCTTAAATCCTTTCTCTAACACCTCAATGGGGACTGGGTTCTCAGTTCCATGATTTGCTGCTAGCATTTGCCTCTGTATTTGTCATGCTCTGGCTGAGCCTCTCAGGAAACAATTATATCAGGCTTCTGTCTAGTTTGGAGATATATATATATATTGAATCTCCAGATGGGGTAGGCTCTGAATGGCCATTCCTTCAGTCTCTGTTTGAAACTTTGTCTCCATATCCACTCTTATGAATATTTTTGTTTCCCCTTTTGACAAGGACTGCAGCATCCACACTTTGGTCATCCTTCTTCTTAAGCTTCATGTTATCCAGGGATTGGATCTTGGGTAATTCAAGCTTTGGGGCTAATATCCACTTATCAGTGAGGGCATACCATGTGTAATTTTTTGTGATTGTGTTGCCTCACTCAGCATGATATTTTTTAGTTCCATCCACTTGCCTATGAATTTCATGAAGTCATTGTTTTTATATCTGAGTAGTATTCCATTGTGTAGATGTACCACATTTTCTGTATCCATTCCTCTGTTAAAGGGCATCTATGTTCTTTCCAGCTTCTGGCTATTATAAATAAGTCTGTTATGAACAGAGTGGAGCACGTTTCTTTGTCGTATGTTGGAGATCTTTTGGGTATGTGCCCAGGACTGGTATAGCTGAGTTATCAGGTAGTACAGTATCCAACTTTCTGAGGAACCACCAGACTGATTTCCAGAGTGCTTGTACCAGTTTGCAATCCCACCAACAATGGAAGAGTGTTCCTCTTTCTCTACATCCTTGCCAGCATCTGTTGTCACCTGGTTTCTTAACCATTCTGACTGGGGTGAGGTGAAATCTCAGGGTTGTTTTTATTTGTATTTCCCTGATGACTAAAGATGTTGAGCATTTCTTTAGGCGCTTCTCAGCCATTCAATATTCCTCAGCTGAGAATGCTTTGTTTAGCTCTGTACCCCATTTATAATAGGGTATTTGGCTCTCTGAAGTCTAATATATTATATTATGTATTATATCCCTCTATTGGATGTAGGATTTGTAAAGATCTTTTCACAACCTGTTGGTTGCTGTTTTGTCCTAATGACAGTGTTCTTTACAACTTGCAATTTTCATATCGAACAGACTAAGCATTCTTTCCAGCCTCATGGCCATTGGAATAGAAGAAAGCAGAAGTGAAAGGAAAGGTCATTGAAACCAATAGCACAGCACAAAAAAAATAACAATTTTGTCACAAGGGCAGAAGGCCCTAGCTCATATATTCATCATTCCTTCCTTACCAATGAAAAGGATCTCAAATTCCATGAGGGTATTTTTTGTCTTTTTTTTTAAGATTTATTTATTTATTATATATAAGTACACTGTCGCTGTCTTCAGACACACCAGAAGAGGGCATCAGATCTCATTACAGATGGTTGTGAGCCACCATGTGGTTGCTGGGATTTGAACTCAGGACCTCTGGAAGAGCAGTCAGTGCTCTTAACCACTGGGCCAGCTCTCCAGACCGAGGTTATTTTTTTATACTTTTTAATTTCTTTTAAAATGTCAATGTTGTGTTTAAATGTTGATATACTTACTTGACAGGGACAAGGAATGCCAAGATTAAAACATTTCTGAGTATATCTGTATGTGTTTCCAGATATGATTGGCCACAGTATCTGTGAGCTCATCCTCACCTGGGTAAATATTTGAGGGAGGGCCTTAATAGAACACAAGACAAAGGAAAGAGCAATTATCTTATCTTGCTTCCTGCCTTGGGTAGAGAGAGAGTCTTCTAAGGTCCCTGGGTTTCAGACCTTTGACTGGAGATATAACAGTGGTTTTCAACAAGGTTACAGGACACAAAGTCAACACACAAAACAATCAATGCCATTTCTTCACACTAACACCAACACCACCAACAACAACAACAATAGCAGCAGCAGCAGCAGCAGCAGCAGCAGCAGCAGCAGCAGCAGCAGCAGTAGCAGCAAAACAATCTGAAAAACAGGTAAAAGGATAACTTCTCCATAGCATCAAAAAGAATAAAATGCCTAAGAATATTCTTAACCCAGAAGACAAGAAACTCACTCGAGAAGCAAAACAACTGGGAAGCAAAATAATATATACTGAAAGCTAGAAGACAATGATTAAGGAAATCGAAGAGACACAGTAAGTGAAGAGACCTTTTATTTTTCTTAAGATGTCTAAGTCAACACATTTGTATAGCCAAATGATCTCTGATCAAGTGCCAATGTCTTGTGATGGGAAAATGACAAACTCTCTAACAAATAAGCTGGGAAAAATGTTGTGGGAAAAGAACGAAATTAGTTTCTTCCCTTATACTTCACACACAAGTTAATTCAAAGTGCTTCAAAAACCAAAACTGTAAGCTCTTGGCAAAAACACCAAGCTTTATTACATTGTAATTAGCAATGTATTCTCGGACATGATACCAAAAACAAAAACAAAAACACACAAACAAACAAAAATCAAAACCAAACAACAAAATAAAAATAGAAAAAGGAATACATCAAACCAAAAAGCTTTTGCATGACAAAGGAAAAAAGTCACCAAGTTAAAAAAGCAATAAAGATTGCATATATTGATAAAGGAGTAAAATCCAAAATAAATAAAGAATGCCTAGAAGCCAACAAGAGTAAAAGAAATAGCACAATTAAAAAGTGGGAGAGTAGGGGGAGGTGGGAGGGAACACCATAAGGAAGGGGGAGGGGATGTTTGTCCGAAACCGGAAAGGGAATAACACTCAAATGTTATAAGAAATATTCAGCATCTGGAAACATGGGCACTGGAAAAAATTTCCTGCACAAAACACCAATGGCTTATGCTCTAAGATCAAGAATCAAAATGGGATCTCAAAAACTACAAAGCTTCTTGTAAAAAAGGACACTGTGGTCAGGACAAACGGCAACCAACAGATTGGGAAAAGATCTTTACCAATCCTACAACAGATAGAGGCCTTATATCCAAAAATATACAAAGAACTCAAAAAGTTAGACCAAAAGGGGAGACAAATAACCCTATTAAAAAATGGGTCAGAGCTAAACAAAGAATTCAAGCTGAGGAATGCCGAAAAAACACCCCAAAAAATGTTCAACATCTTTTAGTCAAAAATGAAATCAAAAACAACCTGAGATTTCACAGTGAGAATGGCTAAGATCAAAACTCAGGTGACAGCAATGCTGGCGAGGATGCGAGAAAGAGGAACATTGTTGGTGGGTTGCACTGGTACAAATCCATTCTGGAAATCAGTCTGGAGGTTTCTCAGAAAATTGACATTGAACTGCCTGAGGATCCAGTGGGCATATACCCAAAAGATGCCCCAACATATAAAAAAGACACGTGCTCCACTATATTTCATTCATTTATAATAGCCAGAAGCTGGAAAGAACCCAGATGCCCTTCAACAGAGGAATGGATACAGAAAATTAAAACAATGGAATATTACTCATTCCTTTTATGAAATTGTGAGGCAAATGGTTGGAACTGAAAATATCATTTCTGAGTGAGCTAACCTAATCACAGAAAGACAAATGCACTCACTGAAAATGCTTGAATTACAGTGGCCAGAACAAATGAAACTCAAAGATTTGGATGATCAAAATGTGAACTTCACCCTTCTTTAAAAGGGGAATAAGAATTTTGGTGGGGAAGAGAGAGGCAAATTAAAAAACAGAGACTGAAGGAACACCCATTCAGAGCCTGCCCCACATGTGGCCCATACATAGAGCCACCCAATTAGACAAAGATGGATGAAGAAAGAAGTGCAGACACATGGAGCTGGATGTAGATCGAACCTGAGAGACACAGCCAGAATACAACAAATACAGAGGCTAATGCCAGCAGCAAACCACTGAACTGAGAACGGGACCCCGCTGAAGGAATGGAGAAGAACTGGAAGAGCTTGAAGGGGCTTGAGACTCCATATGTACAACAATGCCCAAGCAACCAGAGCTTCCAGGACTAAGCCACTACCTAAAGACTATATGGACTGACCCTCATAGGTAGCAATGAATATCCTAGTAAGAGCACCAGTAAGGGGCCCTGGTCCCAAAGACTAACCCCAGTGAACTTCTGTCGGGGGGAAGCAATGGGGAGGGTGGAGGGGAACACCATTTTGCCAAATGTACAAAAATACTCAAGTTAATAAAAAAAAAAAAAAAAGAAAAGAAATATTCAAGTTAATAAAAAAAAAAAGTGGGGAGAGAAAATGTTGAGCTGACATTTTCAAAAGAAATACATAAATGTCAACAAGAAAATTAAAAAGATGTTCAACAGAAGATGACAGGGACAGGAAAGGATGTGAATGTTGAGAATACAGTACTCATGTATGAGGTTATCAGGTTAGTGTTCGTTATCATTATTCATTGGGGAAATGCATATTAAAACTAGTTTGTGATTCAGAACCAGTCCAATCTGAGTAGCTTTCCCAAGAAGACAAATGACAACAAATACTGACAGGGATAGGGAAAGAGAAATATTTCCTTCTGTTTGGTGGGAGAATAAACTGGTGTGACCCCTATGGGGATGAATGTGGCAGTTTCTCAGATCACTAAAACTAGAAATGCCATATGACCCAACTATGTCGTTCCTGGGGACATACCCAAAGAATTCTATTACAGAGGTGTTTATTCATCCACCTTCATTGCTGCTCTATGCACAGTAGCTTGGAAATGGGATTCATTCTAGATGCCCGCAAACTAAAAATGGACAGTAAAAAGGTGACCCATGTATACTATAGCATTGTAAAGAAAATGAAATTATGAAATTTTGCGTTAAATTAATGGAGTGGGGAAAAGTTATTAGTTAATCGAGGCCAAGAAAGGCAAATGCCATAGGTTCTATCTATGTGGAGATCATTTTGGAATTCTTTGATCTGTGTGTTTAATGTAGAGTATCTGTAGAGTCCAGGAAACAAGAAAGGAACCATTGTTGGAGAAGGGTCGGAATGCCTTAAAGGAGGAGGTATAGGAGAACCAAGGTGCTAGGAAAGTGGGTGGAGTGAATGTAAATGGGGATTTGTAAAGGTTTGAGTGGAGGTTCAGTGGGTGACGAGGGAGATGAATGGATGGGGGAGGTTGAATCAAAACCAAGGATGTGGGGGAAAGTCATACTGATACCTACAGCTTTGTATACCTGCTTGAAAGACAATTTTAAAAATAGAGTTTCAAGGCAGTTAACCTCCATGAATACAGCTGCTTTAGCAGTTATTAAACAAAAAATTGCTCAATGGTTAAAAGCATTAGCTGTTCTTCCAGAAGACAACATTTCAATTGCCAGCACCCACAATGCAGCACAGAACTGTCCATGGGATCTGACAACTTCACATAGACATATGCACAGGTAAAACATAAATATGCATCAAGTAAATAAATCATTTTTAAAATCCCAGTGTTTTGTCTGAGGTAGGTAGCAATGACTACCCACTAAAGACACACAAGACTGAGATCATCAACAGCCCATCATGGATGTGGAAGGGGATAGAAAGACACCATTCCTCCCTGAGGAGCTATGGACAGTTAACAGTTGCTGGTAGAATCTATTGTGTCAGAGGTTTGGCCACTGGGCATTGCCCTCACTCAAATAAGTAGCTACATGCCTACACTCATAGAGTTATTGAAATATGAGTCTCATCCACAAAATAGGATAGGGAGGGAAACTTGGAAAGAATAGGGATTCTGCAGGAAAGGAAGGGGACAAGAGAAAATAATGAGGGAAACAAGAAAATTGTGAAATACTTTTGTGAACATTAAGATGTAAAAAAGAAATTTACACAGCCATATTCACTGCAGTATTCACAATAGCATGAAATGAAAGCAATCTGTATGGAAACCACCCATGAATGGGGAAAAGGTGGCAGTTTAGGTACACACATACATGTACATTGAAATGGGTTTGAGCATTAATTGCATTGCAGTACTTCAGTTCACAATGTATAAATGTAGAAAGTAGTTACATTGTACACTGGAAATATGTACTATTTTTCTGTCAGTCACACCTTAAGATAACTAAAAAGTCATATAAAACATATAAAATGGGAAATATACATATAATGAAATATTCACAGTTAAATGGAAAAAAATTGTCACATGTTACAACATGAATGAATCTTGAGGACATCATGCTGAATAAAATCAGCTAGACAAACACATGGATGTACAAGCATACACACGCATACAATAGTACATCACATGAAGACTCCAATCAAACTCATTTAAAAAAAGGAGGTAAGTGCATACCATGCGTGGGTTTTTTTGTGTGATTGAGTTACCCTCACTCAGGATCATATTTTCTAGTTTTATCCATTTACCTATCAATTTCATGAAGTCATTTTTAATAGCTCAGTAGTACTCCATTGTGTAAAATAAACAAAAATTTTCATAGGAGGAGATACAGAGACAAAGTTTGGAGCAGATACTGAAGGAAAGGCCATCCAGAGACTGCACCATTTGGGGATCCTGCCCATATACATACAACCACCAAACCCAGACAATGTTGCTGAAGCCAAGAAGAGTATGCTGGCAGAAAGGAGCCTGATATGGCTGTCTCCTGAGAGGCTCTGCCAGAGCATGACAAATACAGTGTCGAACACTCACAGCCAGCCATTGAACTGAGAACAAGGTCTCTATTGGAGAAGATGGAGAAAGGATTAAAGGAGCTGAAGGGACTTGCAACCCCATAATAACAAACATACCAACCAACCAGAGCTTCCAGGGACTAAACCACCATTCAAAGAGTACACTTGGACAGACCCATGGCTCCAGCTGCATATGAAACAGAGGATGGCCACATTGGGCACCTATAGGAGAAGCCCTTGATCCTTCCAAGGCTGGATGCCGCTCCCCCAGCCCCAGTGTAGGGGAATGTCAGGGCAGGGAGGTGGGGAGGGGTGGGGGGAACACCCCCATAGAAGAAGGGGGAGGAGAGGAGGAGAGATGGGCTAGGGGGAAACTTGAAAAGGGAATAACATTTGAAATGTAAATAAATAAAAAAATCTAATATAAAAGGAAGTAGAGGAGTGATTGCCCTAACCTTATGGATTGGGAAGTGGGTAGTCTGTTCAAGGAAAAGAGAACCAATCTTGCAAGGTGTTAAAGTTCTAGAGGGCTTTTCTACAATGGGATTAACATACTAATGACTAATAACTGATAAAAATGAACATTTTTAGAAAATGTAGCTACATTTTCCTATGATTAAAAGGCTAATGAAAAACAAGAAAGCGATACCTGTTCAGCTTCAGTATTGATCACCACCAGATGAGCTCCCATATGAATACAGTTCTGTTCACTGATGCTCCAGAAGTTCTCCTTGGTAGAAATGAGGTAGCAGCTAGAGCCAAATGACTTCCAGTGATTTGGGCAGCATCCCCACATTTTTTCTGTGACATGAACAAGAAGTGTAGCCAAGATATGAGACAAATAAGATTAAGGAGACATGTTCTAGGTGACTGCAAGGATATGAGGCTTCTTGTAAGAGCTGATTTCTCATTGTAATTACAGCATTTACCATTTTCAGAATAAATAATTTTGGGACCAGGGAACTAATATTGAGAGTAGTGTTGGACTCATGGGTTATTTAATCACATAATAGCCTTGAAGCATTTGTAACACTACTTAACTCAGAATAATTGCTCCACTTCCTTACTAATTTTTATGAATTATCAAACATTCAAAAATTATATTCATCATTATTGATTAAGAATATATAGTATAGCTTATGCTCTGACTCAAGTATCCCAACTTAACACTCTCCCTGAATAGAAACGGACTGGAGAAGAGGAAGTGTCCTTTCCAATCATTATTTAACTGTGATCAAAATGAACATCTGTGTGGCCTTTATGAAATAATTTTACTTTTTGCTTTTATTTTTTAATTGAAAATAATTTTTACACAATATATTATAATCATGGTTTCTTCTCCTGCATCCCTTCCAAGATCCTTCCCACCTCTCCTCATATCCAATTCCATACCTTCTTTCTCTCTTACTTTAGAAAACAAATAGCCTATTTTTTCAGTACACAATTTAAAATAGAAGAAAAGCACAAGAAGCACACAGAAACACAAGTGACACAGAAATAAACAAAGCCCATTAATAAAACAAAAAATTGAAACCATAATATACAAGCAAAAGACCAGTATGATTTTTTTCAATGCCTCAATAAGGCAATATGAGACCAAAAAAATTGACAAAAATACCACTGATTTAGAAATCCCTGAAAACACACATGGTGGAATAAAACAATTTATGACATGAAAATAAAAGTATGATGACTAAGTACAACCTAGACGTGAAACTGGAAATGTATAATTTGGGAGGTCAAAGAAGACCTCAGAGGCAAGTCTCATCAACAGTGGAGTATAAGAAATGGAAGAAAGGCATTGAAGACAAGATTTAAGAAAAGGAAATCTAAAAAAACAAAATCCAGGTGTGAAACATCCAGGAAATCTGGGATTTAAAAAAAGACTAAAACTATAGGAATAGAGTAAGAAAAAAAAACAAGTCAAATGCACACAAAATATGTGCAACAAAATCACAGAAGAAGGGTTCTCTAACCTGCAGAAGGAGATAACTACCAAGGTACAAGAAGCATACAGACAGCTAAGTAGACTGGATCAGAAAAGATATTCCCCACACCACACAATAATCGAAACTCTAAACTTACAGAACAAAGAAAGAATATAAAAGGCTGCTCGAGGAAAAGACATATAACATATAAAGGTAGACCTATTAGAATAACACCTGACTTTTCATTGAAGACTGTAAGAGACAGAAGGACCAGACAGATGTTCTACACACTCTGAGAGACCTAGATGCCAGCCCTGACTACTACACCCAGCTATTTTTTTTTTCATTTGAGACATAATCTTATTTAGCCCTAGAACTCTCAAGGTAGACCAGACTAAAATCAGATCTGTACAAATCCCCCTGCCTCAACCTCCCAAGTGCTGGAATTACAGAATCTAATGCACCATAAATGACAAAATAGAAATATTTTTGCTGAAAGCTTGTCTTTTCTTTTTTTAATTTTATTTTTCTTGGATATTTTATGTATTTACATCTCAAATGTTATATCCTTCCCCCCCTCCCATATCCCCTCTTGCTGCTTCTATGAGGGTGCTGCCACCCCCACCCACTCACTCCAACCTCAACACTCTGGCATTTCCCTACTTCCTTTTTTTATTGTATTAACTCAAATATATTGTTAAATGTCTGCTATTTTATTTTCTTATGTGGTATGAGGTAAATAATTTCATCATATAAAAATATCTAAGAAAAGAATTAGGCTAAACAGCCTGCTTGGCCATAATTTTAAACCAAATACACTTAGGAAACGTGTTTATGGATGGATATGAAGTTAATTTAACTAAAATCCACTTCTGCCTCATTTCAGAGCTTCCAAAAGGCAAAAAAAAACAATTGTAGCCTCACAAAGTCATGTGCATCTGTAATCCCAGCACAGAGGAGGCTGAATCAGGAGGATTGTGAGTACAAACTAGCTTAGGCTTTCTAAAGAATCCAACGTTTCCTGGGTGAAACTGTGTCTTGAAATAGATATGTGAACAGTTGTATAAATGTCTCCAGAAAATAGAAAAAAGACTATCCTCGTGGAATTGTTTTCCTCGAGAAAGAATCAGCCCCACGGTTGCTTGACACAAAGAACCCAATATGCTACGAAGAGCATAGTCAGAGCAATCTTTGTGTGGCCGTGCAACATGCATACGGGGCTTTTGCTTTGTCTTCACTTCTCAGGGACTTCTTCACGAGAGCATAAATAAATATAATAATTACATAATAATAATGATAATAATAATAATAATAAAAGGCTGGTGAACAAGCCAATTCTTGGATCAAGATGCTAACAGATGTCTAGATGGCATTGCTATGTGTTAAATATTAAGTCCATAAGGAAAACTAAAGACAAGTGCCTATCATCACACAGAGGTGAGGCAGATATGATGCGCAAGTTGAGTCTCCATACATGAATTTGCCATTTATGCACTGATAACAAGGCCAGGCTCAGCCTGAGTCCATTGTCCCAGTAATAAAGCTAGTACTTGGAATGGAAATTTATAGTATTAATTGAGAAACTTAAATGCCAAAGAGAATTGTATGTATTGAATGTAAAACTCATGGGAATATTTATGAATATCTTCCAGAGTTTACCTGACAGACTATGTGTTGTGTGTTGATAGTGTTGCCCAAAAATCAAGATGGCTGGGAATTGAATTGAATTGTTTCATGGAAATAGCCAGAACATTAACTGAACATGTAAGTATAGAGAATGCTTAATAGTTTCCAATTGAAGCATCTCTCTCTCTCTCTCTCACTCTCTCTCTCTCTCTCTCTCTCTCTCTCTCTCTCTCTCTCTCTCTCTCTGCGTGTGTGTGTCCTCTTCCCTCTTTCTCACAGACACACCCACACTATAACAACTATATCTTAATGATTACACTATCTTAATAACTACATTATCTTAATAACAATATTCTCACAAGTCTAGTGAAATATTGCAAATCTTCACCTGACACCATCGCCCCTTCACTGCAGCAGGTGAGACTGGAATTATATGTGTGAAGTTCAGACAGTCTTCTATTGGGCTTCTCCATCATGAACTGGTAAGTCACTGTAAACAAAGAAGGCAATGAGCATCATATAACCATCACTGACGCCTCATGTCCTCTACCTGGGCCAGGGTTTTCTCTCCTCTGTACCTCTCCAGGCAAACCCACTGAAGACCAGACTAAATTATTGCTCCCCGATATTCATTAAATTACTTGTTGGTACACCTTGTCTCTTGTTTTTTCTCTCCTCCACTATAATGCCAGCTGTATTTTCTGTGATAAAAATTTAAGCTTCTATGTGAATTAATCACAAACCCCTGAATCAAGGAATTGCCACAAGTCCTGCATAGTTAAATATTGACTCACCAATGTCCAGCCTCCTTTGTTTAAACAACTTTGAGGCAAGAATAATGGGTATGTTTACATACCATAAACATTCCTGATTGTAGGTAGGAGTACTTTAAACATCTGGAGACTTTTAAGTGTGGAGGATATGATCAAGATATGTTGTCTACAAGTAGGAAAGTTTCAAAGAATAAATAAAAATTATTTTAATTAGCATTTTTATGAGTGTGCATATTAAACAATGTTAGCAAAGAGAGACTCTTTTCACTGTCCTAAGCAAATGTTTCTAGTTTATGTTTTGGGTCCTGACCATCTGTTTCTTCTTGACCAGTGAAATAACTATCCTTAATGGCCACAACCTGGTCTCTTAGGTTTGACTGTGCCAATTAGAGCAGATGATGCTTCAGTGTGAAGATGGGTTTGTCTCATCACAGAGCAGACTGCCAACATGAAGCACTTGGTGTAAGTCACCCCCACTATTTCCTGGACTGTGCAGCAATTACTGTGACTACCCTCACAACAAATGGGGAAGCAGACTGTTGACTGCAAAGAACACCATCAAAGCTTCTCAGGTAACAGACTTCACACGTGGCCTTCTGAGCAGATGAAACAGGTGGGAAATATTTTATTTCCTCAATCATCACTATCTCATTTGGTGACTTTCTCCTCTTTTATTGAGAATAAAACCATGCGAATCAAAGACTCTAAGCTGCTGACATTAGAAAGTCAATTGGGCTTGTGCTCCCAATAGAGGGGTATGAGCAGAGACTGCGATTGCTGGTGAACCCAATGCTGGACGGCACTGTCACAGACAATGGTTATAAATAGCATAAGCTAACAAAGCAGGTGAAGAAACCTTAGATAAATCATTAGTCAAAATATGGGGGGGGGACAAGAAAAAGAAGGCAAGGAAAACATGTAATTACATGTAAAGTCAGACCAGATAATGGGCTTAAAATAACAACCCCAGGGTGATTGTGGCACATGCCTTTAATCCCGGCACTTGGGAGGCAGGGGCAGTAGGATATCTGTGACTTCAGATCCAGTTTGCTCTACAGAGTTCCAGAAAGCCATGACTTCTTACACATAGAAAGCCTATCTTTAAAAGACAAAACAAAACAAAAGGGACTCTGACAGTCTCTATGGAACATAGACTAGACAGTGCCCAAAAGAGACACCAGTCAGTGAAGAACTTACCCATACAGCTCGCGATGAAACAGGTGCTGAGGAGTAACATGGAAATCACAGCAGCTGACCAGAGTCTCAGGGTCCAGCAGACTCCCTTACCTGTCAGATAGCAAGCAGATATACTCACCACAGGACCAAAAGCTTAGAGAAATTGGCAATCAGTAAAAATGCTCAGAAGATTTACAAACGAAGCAGGAAATAGGTGTCAAAGCTCTAGAATAAATGTAAAAATCAACTCTGAAACACACACACACATTAAAATAATTTATTCTCAGGCACCTGCAATTTACATGAAATTTCATTTCATCTTAAATGTCAAATTCTTCCATTGATGTCCTATCTGTTTATATCCCCATTCAATATTTGGTCTCTTATTTATTCGTGGCTTCTGGCTCTGAGATATTACACTTCCTTCAAATCCTTGTGTTTTTGCTGTCTTGGTCCACTCCATCACTTCAGCCTGCCTACTTGACTGTATTATTAACCTAGGAAGCTCTTCATCACATTATACACCCTACATTCTCCTCTGGAACCAGACAGGAGAGCCCATCTCACCTTGGGGATGTCTTTCCTGCACCATTGTTGAGGTCTATGTTCAGAAGGTCAAGGGCTTCTTATGTTTGTCTCTCCAAAATATGACTCAGGGACCTGGATTCTGTCAAAGCAACCAGAGTTCAGAGTCAGCTTCCACACACACACTTGAGTTAAATGCCACAGAGATGGCTAATGCTGCAAACCAAGAAGTCAGAGTCCGAACTGCTCTCCAGTGATTTAAAGACATAGGAAAAGAGGAAATTGAGAAATATACCGAATTTTGTTCCTAAAAACTCTGACAAGAATGTTCTTATCACTTGCATGGTTCCTAATGTGGAAATCTCCCCCACATCAAAATAAATTTATCTATAAACTGTATTTACATTAAATGTTCTTTACATGTGAGTTATTTTGTTGATATAAGGCAAAACTTGTATATGAAACAGAATTCTCAGAAGCAATAAGTCTGAATGGCTGAATGGTTAGCTGTTCGTCCTGGGTTGGACATCTAGCAGTCCTTACCCCTTCACACATGTATGCACATGCACATACATGCATACATTAAAGCAAGACATGTAAGCATTATTCAGAAGTGGTATTGTAAGATGTAAAGGGTGTGGTGGTGTGTATTTTGCTGTATTGTGGCTCCTTGGAATGGAAGCAAGCTAGTATTATAATTATGATTGTTGTGACTATATTTTGAAGGGAAAAACTCCATTTAGATATCCCTCTTATCACATAAGCTGTAACTAAGGCAAATAACTGCTCTATCATCTTGACAACACATAGGCAATCACATTGATGACTGTAGGTCAATATGCAAAGGAGACTCATGGGATCTAGGCTTTTTAGGTGTGACATTTCCTTAGACCATATGAACCAGTTATTCAGATTTGCCATGTGTGACACATCTCTTGTCCCTACAGTTCTCTCTCAACTGTAGATGTGGAGACTCTACTGGAACAAATGAGTCCTTCTCTTCAATGCTGATTCCTTGAGAGCACTCTGGACTTTTTCCACTGTTGTCATGGAAGGGGCTGACCTCAGTAACCATCCATAGAATTTCATTCATGAGTGTATATTTCATTCGTTTCTAATGCTGTGTACTCAACTAATTTCCTTGGACCTATTTTTGCATATATATTTACATATTCCTTTCCCTTATTTTTGCATGCTCTCCCTTTGTGTTCCTTGAAACAAACTGATTTGTGGCCTGTTTTCATGTGAGTCCTGTCTTCTCATTTGATTGAAGCCCACTCCTCTGGCAGGATTTATCCTTATGCTTGAAATTGTTCGCAGGTGCCAAGGGACCAGACTGACCTTGTTGGTCCAATATGAGAAAATCTGACTCATATTGGGCAAAAGTTGGTTGGTAACATTTTACGAGTTCTCTCAATTAGGAGAATTGAAGAGGTGTTACGCAATCAGAGGCAAGCCCCCATAGAGTCTGTTCTCTCTTCCTCCTCACACACATTTTCTAGAACCTTCCCTCCACTATCCTCACCTCCTCATTCATAAGGAAGCAATCTCCAGTGGGAAATTTATGACACTGGAATACAGAACATAAACACATCTAGCCCCTACTCTCAATTCCTAGCACAGAACTTTGAACAGTCTTTTGATCATAGGACATATTCTGTAGAAATTTTGTGGAGACTTTTTAAATTCCAGAAAAAGTTCCAGGGCAATGAATATAAAAGGAACAGCTTTTCTAATATATAACAGTTCTATTTTAGCTAGGCCTTACATTATACTAATGAGGTAACTCTTGTCAGTACACAAGGTTGTTTCAAAATGGGACCAACCATGTGATCAGACAGTTGAAACCCTCACCCTCAATCCTTCAGAAAGGGAGAAGGGCTGGAAATTGAGTTCACTCACCAGTAACAAATTACTGACCTGCAGGGAACATTAAACCTAAATTAGATACAAGGAAGGTTTTCCAATAATAGCATAGTGGTGACTATAGATAATAATGGAATAGATTTAGTAATTTTGAAAATACCCAAAGATTTTTCCATCATTTTTGAGATGTACTACATCATAAGAAGAGAAGGAGGAAGTGCTGATTACCACTGAGGCATTACCATCTGATTCCAGTTCCCCTCAGGGATGAAGAAGCACAAAATATAGTGTTGAGTTGACTGACTTTCCAAGAGGAGAAAGCATTCCCCTAAGATGGCCAGAAGCAAACTGTTCTCTGCTTCCTTACCCATCCCCAACAATGCACCCCCTTACCCATCTCCAGTATATGCTCCACCTTACCCATCTCTGATTTTCATGTGGACCATTAGTCTCTACTCCCTTCAATCTCCAAGTTATCCTGACATGCCTTGCAGTAAACAATGATAAACTGATAGAACAAAGTCCAACTGAAGAATGTCCTGAAATAAACCGTAACGTCAAACAGAAAAGGGGCTGTAGAGATGGCTCAGAGGTTCATAATGCTGGCTGCTCTTCCAGAGGTCTTCAGTTCAATTCCCAGCAACCACATGGTGGCTCACAACCATCTATAACAGTACCTGATGCCCTCTTCTGGCATATGCAATGCAGAGAGAGCATCCATACATTAAAAAATAAATGAATAAATAGATAAATAAAAAATAATAAAAAAACATTTAACAGAAGAAAGAAAGTTGGGAGAGAAAATGGAAAAGCGTGAGCAGAGTTGTGGGTGAGCTCCAATCAGATGTGCAGACAAATGTAAAATATCTGAGTCTATTCAAGGAAAAAGTGCAAAATCTCACTATCAGAATATATAATAGCCACTAAGGATTAAACTAGAAGCCTGGAATATACTTGGAGACACAAATAGTGATGTTATGACTGAATCTCTTTTGTTATTTTTTTTAAAGAATACTTCTTTTGAACTCAGCGAAGTAGAACTCCTTACAAATGACGCTTGAGGTTCCGTACCTGGGATAATATCAAAATACTAGGGCTTGCCAAAGGCAAGAGACTAAGGAGATTGAAGCATCTAATAACTACTTAAGAATTAAGTTATACCATGTATGCCTTGAATCTTCAATTCATGATACCTTCCCATCGGCTGTGATACAAAATTTGTCCTAACAGCTGTTCTTTACATGAGCATTAGCCTAAAATAAAGCTGACTTGACATTGCAGCCAGTAGATCTGTTTGACTGGTGACTTTGAATGATTTTTCTTAATCTTTATCAGATTGTTGAAGCAGTATAGCTAAAGATTTGGTAAGTTGAAAACAATGAAAATAAGCCCACAATTATGCTCCAGTGGACCAGAAATTTATTTCAAATTTCAATGAAAGCTTTGACTTAACAGATTTTTTTCTTTTTTCTTTTTGTTAGATACATTTCTTTATTTACAATTCAAATGTAATTCCCTTTCCTGGTTTCCTGCCCATACGCCCCCTATACCCTCTCCTAACCCCTCCATAATAAGGGTGTTTCTCCCCCACATCTATCCCCCTTACCACCACCTCCCAATATTCCCCTGCACTGGGGGTCCAACCTTAGCAGCACCAAGCGCTTCTCCTTCCACTAGTGCCCAACAAGGCCATCCTCTGCTACATATGCTGTTGGAGCCATGGTTCAGTCCATGTACAGTCTTTGGGTAGTGGTTTAGTCCCTGGAAGCTCTGGTTGGTTGGCATTGTTGTTCTTATGGGGTTGCTCCTTTAACTCTTTCAATACTTCCTCTAATTCCTCCAGTGGAGATGCTGTTCTGATTTCAGTGGTTTGCTGCTAGGGTTCAACACTGTATATGACATGCTCTGGTTGTGTCTCTCAGGAGAGATCTATATCCAGTTCCTGTCAGCATGCACTTCTTAGCTTCATCAGTCCTATCTAGTTTTGGTGGCTGTATATATATGGGTCAAATACGAGGCAGACTCTGAATGGTCATTCCTTCAGTCTCTGCTCTAAACTTTGCCTCCATGTCCCCTCCTATGGCTATTTTTATTCCCCCCTTTAAAGAGTGAAGCATCTGCCTTTTGGTCATCCTTCTTCTTGAGCTTCCTGTGGTCTGTGCATTGCATCTTGGGTGATTTCAGCTTTTGGGCTAATATCCACTTATCAATGAGTGCATACCAAGTGTGTTTTTCTGTGATTGGGTTACCTCACATGATCTTAGAGCATAAGTCATTGGTGTTTTGTTCAGGAAATTTTCTCCAGTGCCCATGTGTTTGAGACTCTTCCCTCACTTTTCCTTCTATTAGGTTATATTTTCCAGTTCCATCCATTTGCCTACGAATTTCATAAAGTCATTGTTTTTGATAACTGAGTAATATTCCATTGTGTAGATGTACCACATTTTCTGTATCCATTCCTCTGTTGAAGGGTTCTTTCCAGCTTCTGGCTATTATAAATAAGGCTGCTATGAACATAGTGGAGCATGTGTCTTTGTTATATGCTAGGGCATCTTTTGGGTATATGCCCAAGAGAGGTATAGCTGCATCTTCAGGTAGTTCAATGTCCAATGTTCTGAGGAAGTTCCAGACTGATTTCCAGAATGGTTGTACCAGTCTGCAATCCCACCAACAATGGAGGAGTGTTCCTCTTTCTCCCCATCCTCACCAGCATTTGCTGTCACCTGAGTTTTTGATCTTAGCCATTCTCACTGGTGTAAGGTGAAATCTCAGGGTTGTTTTGATTTGCATTTCCCTTAGGACTAAAGATGTTGAACATTTCTTTAGGTGTTTCTCAGCCATTCGGCATTCCTCAGCTGTGAATTCTTTGTTTAGCTCTGAACCCCATTTTTTTTATTAACTTGAGTATTTCTTATTTACATTTCGAGTGTTATTCCCTTTCCCGGTTTCCGGGCAAACATCCCCCTAATCCCTCCCTCTCCCTTTCTTTATGGGTATTCCTCTCCCCATCCTCCCCCCATTGCCGCCCTCCCCCCAACAATCTAGTTCACTGGGGGTTCAGTCTTGACAGGACCAAGGGCTTCCCCTTCCACTGGTGATCTTACTAGAATATTCATTGCTACCTATGAGGTCAGAGTCCAGGGTCAGTCCATGTATAGTCTTTAGGTAGTGGCTTAGTCCCTGGAAGCTCTAGTTGGTGGGCATTGTTGTTCATATGGGGTCTCAAGCCCCTTCAAGCTCTTTCAGTCCTTTCTCTGATTCCTTCAACGGGGCTCCCGCTCTCAGTTCAGTGGTTTAATGATGGCATTCACCTATGTATTTGTCGTATTCTGGCTGTGTCTCTCAGGACATATTTACGTCCAGTTCCTGTCTGCCTGCACTTATTTGCTTCATCCATCTTATCTAGTTTGGTGGCCCTATATCTGTGGGCCACATGTGGGGCAGGCTCTGAATGGGTTTTCCCTCTGCCTATGTTCTAAACTTTGCCTCCCTATTCCCTCCCAAGGGCATTCTTGTTCCCCTTTTAAAGAAGGAGTGAATCATTCGCAGTTTGGTCATCCTTCTTGAGTTTCATGTGTTCTATGCATCAAGGGTAATTCAAGCATTTGGGCTAATATCCACTTATCAGTGAGTGCATAGAATGTGTGTTTTATTGTGATTGGATTACCTCACTCAGGATGATATTTTCCAGTTCCATCCATTTGCCTACGAATTTCATAAAGTCATTGTTTTTGATAGCTGAGTAATATTCCATTGTGTAGATGTACCACATTTTCTGTATCCATTCATCTGTTGAAGGGCATCTGGGTTCTTTCCAGCTTCTGGCTATTATACATAAGGCTGCTATGAACATAGTGGAGCACGTGTCTTTTTTATATGTTGGGGCATCTTTTGGGTATATGCCCAAGAGAGGTATAGCTGCATCCTCAGGCAGTTCAATGTCCAATTTTCTGAGGAACCTACAGACTGATTTCCAGAATGGTTGTATCAGTCTGCAACCCCACCAACAATGGAGGAGTGTTCCCCTTTCTCCGCATCCTCGCCAGCATTTGCTGTGACCTGAGTTTTTGATCTTAGCCATTCTCACTGGTGTGAGGTGAAATCTCAGGCTTGTTTTGATTTGCATTTCCCTTATGATTAAAGATGTTGAACATTTCTTTAGGTGTTTCTCAGCCATTCGGCATTCCTCAGCTGTGAATTCTTTGTTTAGCTCTGAACCCCATTTTTTAATAGGGTTATTTGTCTCCCTGTGGTCTAACTTCTTGAGTTCTTTGTATATTTTAGATATAAGGCCTCTATCTGTTGTAGGATTGGTAAAGATCTTTTCCCAATCTGTTGCTTGCCGTTTTGTCCTAACCACAGTGTCCTTTGCCTTACAGAAGCTTTGCAGATTTATGAGATCCCATTTGTCGATTCTTGATCTTAGAGCATAAGCCATTGGTGTTTTATTCAGGAAATTTTCTCCAGTGCCCATGTGTTTGAGACTCCTCCCCACTTTTCCTTCTATTAGGTTGAGTGTATCTGATTTGATGTGGAGGTCCTTGATCCACTTGGACTTAAGCTTTGTACAGGATGATAAGAATGGATCAATTAGCATTCTTTTCCATGCTGACCTCATGTTGATCTAGGACCATTTGTTGAAAATGCTATCTTCTTGTTCATTGCATGGTTTTAGCTCCTTTGTCAAAGATCAAGTAACCATAGGTGTGTGGATTCATTTCTGGATATTCAATTCTATTCCACTGATCTATCTGCCTGCCTCTGTACCAATACCATACAGTTTTTATCATTATTGCTGTGTAATACTGCTTGAGATGAGGGATGATGATTCCCCCAGAAATTCTTTTATTGTTGAGGATAGTTTTCACTGTCCTGTGTTTTTTTGTTATTCCTAATGAATTTGCAAAATGCTCTTTCTATCTCTATGGATAATTGAGTGGAAATTTTGATGGGGATTCCATTGAATCTGTAGATTGCTTTTGGCAAAATGGCAATTTTTGCTATATTAATGCTGCCAATCCATGAGCATGGGAGGTCTTTCCATCTTCTGAGATCTTCTTCAACTTCTTTCTTCAGAAACTTGAAGTTTTTGTCATACAGACCTTTCACTTGTTTGGTTAAAGTCACAATGAGGTAATTTATATTATTTGGGATTAATTTAAAGGGTGTCATTTCCCTAATGTCTTTCTCAGCCTGTTTATCCTTTCAGTAGAGAAAGGTAGCTGATTTATTTGAGTTAATTTTATACAAAGCCACTTTGTTGAAGTTGTTTATCAGGCTTAGTAGTTCTCTGGTGGGACTTTTGGGGTCACTTAAGTATACTATCATATCACCTGCAAATAGTGATATTTTGACTTCTTCCTTTCCAATTTGTATCCCTTTGATCTATTTTCATTGTCTGATTGCTCTGGCTAAGAATTCAAGTACTGTGTTGAATAAGTAGAAAGAGAGTGGGCAGCCTTGTCTAGTCCCTGATTCTTGGTGGGATTGCTTCAAGTTTCTCTCCATTTAGTTTAATGTTAGCTACTGGTTTGGTGTATATTGCTTTTACTATATTTAGGTATGGGCCTTGAATTTCTGATCTTTCCAGGACTTTTATCATGAAGGAGTGTTGAATTTTGTCAAATGCTTTCTTAGCATCTAATGAAATGATCATATGACTTTTATCTTTGAGTTTGTTTATGTAGTGGATTAAGTTGATGGACTTCCACATATTGAACCATCCCTGCATCCCTGGGATGAAGCCTACTTCAAACAAAATATTAGGAGTAGGTTCTCCTTCTAGAACCTGTGACCTATTTATTCATGTGGTCTTAGGTCTGATAATGGTGCCAGGTATAGATTTCAACTTATGGATTTGGTTTTAAATACTATAAGAAAATGGTTGGTTACTCCCCCCAAGATTTATTCCACCACTGTACCAATGGACATGTCTTTCCAGCCTGATTAGTCTTTTAGCATGCAGTGTTCACAACTGGATAAGATAGATTATTTTTCTCTCTTGGTACTGTGTAAAACCCCTTCCAGAAATATGAGAGTTATCCAGTAGAGATGATGTTTCCAAATGAGTACCATCATGATTTCCCCCATGACCTATGACTCAAGTGTGTGGTGCCTTAAGTAATATGGTTTTATGGTTAAGTCCTGGAGGAATGTCAAAAGACTTGCAACAGTTTGTCGGGTTTGGTAGGCAGTCTATCAGGCTTCGTTGGCCAACAACTCTATAAGAGGTAACACATTCCTGGCACCAAGCTTTTGTCAGCCTATACGTCCAGTAGAGGCACAGTGACTCTGCTGTAGATTAACTCCATTTTAACTCTGATCATCCATGTTTATTGCTGCTCTATCCACAAAAGCCAGAAAATGCAAACAGCCTAGATATCCATCAAATAACAAATGGATAACAAAAGTGTATTGTATTTGCCCTGGACCAGGAAGAAAAATTAGCATCATTTTTGCTCATTTGTAGGTTTTAGCTTTGGATTTCAAGTATGTGTTTTTCATTTGGAATACACCAAGAGGTCATAAAATTATTAAGGGACCATAATACGGGGTCTTGTATATATATTTGGTGGTTGTTTGGCCATTTGGTATTGGATAACCAATTGATCTTTCCTGAGAAGACTATTTCTACTGACCTCAGTATTCATCAGTTGACTGTAATTCTTTTTGTATGCATTTCTATTGCTGTCCTTGTTCAGCTCATGATAAGCAGCCATGTTGGTAAGACTTTATGGAGTGTAGCCTCTGAAATTCCTAGTAGACACAATCTAACAGCATACTTCCTGTTCCTCTCACTCTTACAATATATACAAAACCCCTCTTCCACAGTGATTACTGGGCCTTGGGTGTAGGAGTTGAAGATATATCTTTGGAGACTGGATTCGACAACTTACATTTTCATTGGATGCTAAGAGAAGTAAGTGGTAAGGACTTCACTTATCTATGGGTGCAAGGACAAATATTTAGGGTATAGTTAGGGACTGTGATGGTTTGTACAAGCTTGACCAAGAAAATGGCCACCAGGGTGTGGCCTTCTTGGAGTACATATGTCACTGTGAGCATGGGCTTTAAGACCCTACTCCTAGCTGCCTAGATGCAAGTATTATACTAGCAGTCTTCAGATGAAGATGTAAAACTCTCAGCTACTCCTACACCATGCCTGCCTGGATGCTGCCATTTTCCCACCTTGATGATACTGTATTGAATGGCTTGAACCTCTAAGCCAGCCCCAATTAAATGTTCTTACACTAGTTCTATTGGTTATGGTATCTTTTCACAGCAGTAAAACATTGTCTAAGACAGGGACTGTGCTGGTTTAACAGAGTGGTGGTTGTAAGGTCTCTGTAGGTAATTTTTAATTGCTGTTTCTGTCTCATCAGTTGTGGTAACCTATAAATTGTCTACTTGATCTTGGTTTAACTTTGGTAGGTCAGAAACATCTAGAAATTTCTCTATTCCTCTTAAATTTAACAGTTTAGTGACTCTGAAAGTCTTCATTGTCTGTTGTAATGTCACCCTTTTCATCTCACACTTTGTAAATTTGGACATCCCTGGACCAAAATTCAGGTAAAGATTTGTCAATCCTCTTATCAGTAAGTGCAATATAATCTGTGTTCTTTGTGACTGTGTTACCTCACTCAGGATGATATTTTCTAGTTCCATCCATTTACCTAACTATTTCATGTAGTTATTGTTTTTAATAACTGAGTAGTATCTCCATTGTGTAGATGTACCACATTTTCTGTATCCATTTCTTTGTTGAGGGACATCTGGATTCTTTCCAGCTTCTGGCTATTATAAAGAAGGCTGCTATGAACATAGTAGAGCATGTGTCCTTGTTATATGCTAGAGCATCTTTAGGGTATATGCCTAGGTGCAGTATTGATTTTCTGAAGAATTGTCAGATTAATTTCCAGAATGGGTTATCAGCTTGCAATCCCAACAACAACGGAGGAGTGTTCCTCTTTCTCCACATCCTCGCTAGCATTTGCTGTCACCTGAGTTTTTGAACTTAGCCATTCTGAATAATGTGAGATGGAATCTCAGGGTTGTTTTGATTTACATTTCCCTGAATACTGAGGATGTTGAACATTTCTTTAGGTGCTTCTAAGCCATTTAATGTTTCTCAGTTGAGAATTCTTTGTTAAGCTCTGTGTACCATTATTAATAAGATTATTTGGTTCTTTGGAGACTAACTTCTTGAGTTCCTTGTATTAGATATTAGCCCTCTATCGGATGTAGGATTAGTGAAGAAATTTCCCCAATCTGTTGGGTTGCCATTTTGCCCTATTGACAGTGTCCTTTGCCTTACAGAAGCTTTGCAGTTTTATGAGGTCCCATTTGTCAATTTTTTTATCTTAGAACATAAGCTACTGGTATTCTGTTCAGGAAATTTTCATCTGTGCATATGTGTTCAAGGATCTTCCCCACTTTCTCTTCGGTTAGTTTGAGTATATCTGGTTTTATGTGGAGGTATTTTATTCACTTGGACTTGAGCTTTGTACAGGGAGATAAGAATGGATCAATTTGCATTCTTCTACATGCTGACCTCCAGTTGAACCAGCATCATTTGTTGAAAAAGCTGTCTTTTTTCCACTGGATGCTTTTAGCTCCTTTTTCAAAGATCAAGTGACCATAGGTGTGCGGGTTCATTTCTGTGTCTTCCATCTATTCCATTGATCTACCTTCCTGTCTCTGTACCAATACCATGAAAAATTTATCACAATTGCTGTGTAATACCATTGAGGTCTGGGATGGTGATTCCTCCAGAAGTTCTTGTTCTTTGTTGTTGAGAATAGTTTTCACCAGCCTGGGTTTGTCGTTATTACAAATGAATTTGTAAATTGCTCTTTCTAACTCTATAAAGCATTGAGTTGTAATTTTTATGGGGATTGGATTGAATCTGAAGATTGCTGTTGGCAAGATTGCCATTTTTACTGTATTAATCCTGACAATCCGTGAGCATGAGAGATTTTTCCATCTTCTGAGATCCTCTTCACTTTCTTTCTTCAAAGACTTGACATTCTTCTCATACAGATCTTTCACTTGCTTGGTTAGAGTCACCCCAAGGTATTTATATTACTTGTGACTATTGCAAAGGGTGTCATTTCACTAATTTCTTTCTCAACCAGTTTATCCTTTGAGTAAAGGAATGTTACTGATTTTTAGCCTTAATTTTATATCCAGCCAATTTGCTGAAGTTTTTTATTAGGTATAGTAGTTCTCTGGTGGTACTTTTGGGGCCACTTAAGTACACTGTCATATCATCTGCAAATAGTGATATTTTGACTTCTTCCTTTCCAATTTGTATCCCTTTGAACTCTTTTTGTTGTCCAATTGCTCTGGCTAGGACTTCAAGTACTATATTGAATAGGTAGGGAGAGAGTGAGCCGCAATCTCTATTACCTGATTTTAGTGGGATTGCAAAAGTTTTTCTCCATTTAGTTTGATGTTGGCTACTGGTTTGGTGTATATGGCTTTTACTATGTTCAGGTTTGGGCCTTGAGGTCCTGATATTTCCAAGACTATTATCAAGAAGGGGTACTGAATTTTGTCAAAGGTTTTCTCAGCATGTAATGAGATGACCATGAGATTTTTTTTTTATTCTTTGAGTTTGTTTATATACTGAATTATATTGAAGGATGTCTGTATACTGAACCATCCCTGCATTCCTGGGATTAAGCCTACCTGATCATGGTGAATGATTGTTTTGACGTGTTCCTGAAGTTGGTTTGTGAGAATTTTATTGAGTATTTTTGCATTGATATTAGAAATTGTTCTGAAGTTCTCTTTCTTTATAGGGTCTTTGTGTAGTTTATGTATGAGTATTATTGTGACTTCAAAGAATGAATTGAGCAGTGTTCTTACTTTTTTGGTTTTGTGGAATAGTTTCAAGAGTATTGGTATTAGGTCTTCTTTGAAAGTCTTATAGAATTCTGCACTAAACCCACCTGGTCCTGGGATTTTTTTGGTTGGGAGATTTTTAATGATTGCTTCTGTTTTGTTGGGGGTTATGGGACTGTTTAGATGGTTAATATGATCCTGATTTTACTTTGATACCTGGTATCTGTCTAAACAATTGTCCATTTAAATCAGATTTTTTTGGTTTTCTTCAGAATAGGATTTTGTAGTAGGATCTAATAATTTTTTTGGACTTCCTTGGTTTCTGTTGTTATGTCTCCCTTTTCATTTCTGATGTTGCTAATTTAGATACATTCTCTGTGGCTTCTGGTTAGTCTGCCTAAGGGTTTAATCTATCTTGTGGATTTTCTCAAAAACCAGCTCCTGGATTTGTTGATTCTTTGTATAGTCCTTTTTGGTTTCTAATTGATTTATTTGAGCCCTGAGTTTGATTGTTTCCAGTCTTCTATTCCTCTTGGGTATATTTGCTTCTTTGTGTCCTAGAACTTTCAGGTGTCCTGTCAAGCTGTTTGTGTATTCTCTCTCCAGTTTCTTTGGGGAGGCACTCAGAGCTGTGAGTTTTCCTTTTAGCACTGCTTTCTTTGTGTCCCATAAATTTGAGTACATTGTGCCTTCACTATCATTAAAGTCTAAAAAATCCTTAATTTCTTTAATTTTTGCATGGCCAAGTTGTCACTGAGTAGAGCATTATTCAACTTCCATGGGTAGGTGGTCTTCATGATATTTTTGTTGTTATTGAAGACTAGCTTTAGTCCATGATGATCTGATGTATCTGTTGAGGCTTGTTTTGTGACCAATTATATGGTCAGTTTTGGAGAAGGTACCCTGAAGTACTGATAAGAAGGTATATTCTTTTGTTTTAAGATGAAATGTTCTATAGATATCTGTTAAATTCATTTGGTTCATAACTTCTGCTAGTTTCCCTGTGTCTCTGTTTAGTTTGTTTCCATGATCTACCCATTGCTGAGAGTGGGGTTTTGAAGTCTCCCACTATTATCCTGTGAGGTGCAATGTATACTTTGAGCTTTACTAAAGTGTCTTTTATGAATGTGGGTGCCCTTGCATTTGGAGCGTAGATGTTCAGAATTGAGATTTCATCTTTGTAGATTTTTCCTTTGATGAATATGAAGTATCCTTCCTTATCTTTTTTGATAACTTTTGTTTGAAAGTCCATTTTATTCAATATTGGAATGACTACTCCAGCTTCAAGCATTCTTGAGACCATTTGATTGGAAAAACTTTTTGCAATCTTTTATTCTGAAATAGTGTCTGTCTTTGTCACTGAGGTGCACATTTCCTGTATGTGGCAAACTGCTGGGTCCTGTTTAAATATCTTGTCTGTTATTCTATGTCTTTTTATTGGGGAATTGAGTCCATTGATGTTAAGAGATATTGAGGATTAGTAATTTTTGTTTTCAGTAATTTTGTGTAATTATGTTTATGTGGCTCTCTTCTTTTGGGTTTGTCGTGAGGAGATTACTTTCTTGCTTTTTCTGGGGTGTAGTTTCATTCCTTGTGTTGGAGTTTCCCATCCATTATTTTTTGTAGGGCTGGATTTGTTGAAAGATATTATGTAAATTTGGTTTTGTCATAGAATATCTTGGTTTCTCTTTCTATGGTAATGGAGATTTTTGCTAGATAGAGTAGCCTGGGCTGGTATTTGCGTTCTCTTAGGGTCTGTATGACATCTGCCCAGTATCTTCTGGCTTTCATAATCTCTGGTGAGAAGTCTAGTGTAATTCTGATAGGTCTGCTTTTATATGTTGCTTGACCTTTTTCCCTTACTGCTTTTAATGTTCTTTGTTTTGTGCATTTGGTGTTTTCACTAGTATGTGACAGGAGAAATTTCTTTTCTGATCCAATCTATCTGGAGTTCTGTGGGCATTTTGTATGTTTATGGGCATCTCTTTCTTTAGGTTAGGGAAGTTTTCATCTATAATTTTGTTGAAGATATTTACTGGGCCTTTTGGTTGGGAATCTTTGCTCACTTCTATACCTATTATTTGTAGGTTTGTTCGTCTTGTTGTGTCCTGGATTTCTTGGATGTTTTGTTTTAGGAGCTTTTTGCATTTTGCATTTTCTTTGGCTGCTGTGTCCATATTTTCTATGGTATCTTCTACACCTGAGATTCTCTCTCCTATCTCTTGTATTCTGTTGATGATACTTACATCTATGACTCCTGATCTCTTTCCTAGGTTTTCTATCTCCAGAGTTGTTTTCCTTTGTTATTTCTTTATTGTTTCTATTTTCATTTTTAGAACCTGGATGGTTTTGTTCCATTCACCTGTTTGTTTGTGTTTTTCTGTAACTCTTTAGGGAATTTTGTGTTTCCTCTTTAAGGGCCTCTACTTGTTTACTTATGCTTTCCTGTATTTCTTTAAAGAGTTAGTTATTTATGTACTTCTTAAAGTCCTCTATCATCATCATGAGATATGATTTTAAATACAAATCTTGCTTTTCTAGTATGTTGGGGTATCCAGAACTTGTTTTGGTGATGCTGTGGTGGGAGAACTTGGTTCTTGTGATGCCAAGCATTCTTGGTTTCTGTTGCTTAGGTTCTTTCACTTGCCTCTCACTGTCTGGTTAACTCTGAAGTTAGTTAGTCTTGCTGTCTCTGACTGGAGCTTGTTCCTCCTGTGGGCCTGTGAGACTGTGATCTTAGAAGTGAGAGCACTCTTGAAAGACTAGCTCTCTCGGGGCAGGTTTTGGTTCCAGAGGTCTGAGTGACAGACAGCCTTAGCTCTGGATGCAGATGGAAACTGGAAGGGTCCTGTCCCAAACTGCTCTTCAGTTCCTGTGTCATGTCCACTCCTGGCAGGTCTTTCTTTAGACAGACAGTGAAGTGAAAATGGGTTCTCACCTGTGGTCTTAGGAGTGAGAGTGCTCCTGGGAGACTAGCTCTCTTGGGGCAGGTTTTGGGTCTGGAGTGCTGTGGGACAGCCTTAGCTTGGGGCACAGATTGAAACCAAAAGGCAACAAAACATAATAAATAAAATAAAAACAAAATTCATAAGGAAATGCTATCATATATATAGAAATACAGTATATTTTTCTATGGAAATATATAGTAGGAAATACTATCTGTATACATTAAATTGGATAATCCATAAATAATTAGTAATTTATGTATGTATACAACCTACTGCCGGGTGTTATGGGACATACTTGCAATTTCAGCATGTGGAAAATTAGGGCAAGTGGATCAAGAGTTACAAGTCATACTTGGCTATCTAATATCTTCAAGGTTATCCTGGATTACATGGAGATTCCAAAACAGAAGGAAAAAGAAAGATAGAATTAAAGAAAGAGACAAAGGAAGAGAGAGAGGGGAAAAGGAAATTATAATTTCCAAGACTTAATCATGAATAGGTAGAAACTCAGAATAAATCAATGAGCAAGGAGTTTGAATCAGTTAAAAATAACTATTAAAATGGAAGCTTTAAAGCATGATTTCACTGATGAATTAAAAAGTGTTTCCAAGAGAATTAGAATCATTCATTTTAAATTTTTTAAAACTTTAAAACTAGGGCTTCTTCAACTCTAGGACACTTCTGATAGAAATTATATATTCTAGAAAATAGTAAGGTAAAGTCAACACAAATATCTTGGATTGAGTTTGTTTTCCCAAGAGAGGGGGCTGTGCGGGATTGTGTACCTCTTCTCACTGTGTAATTCCAGACAGTGAATTTCTGTATTCCCATAAGGTACACTTTCTGGTTGCCTGCTTAGTAAAGACTGCAAGAAAAATAAATAAAATAGTAAAATAAAATAAAGGGAAATTTTTAAGAGAAGAATATACTTGCAATGTCATTTTTATAAGACTTACATGGCACAAATACCAAAGTGATTCAAGGATATATTATAAGGAAACATACTTCAAATTCAGGCTAGTATCCTTGCTGGATATAAGTGCAATAATTTAAAAAAATAAATAAAAACCAGAAAACTGATTTTAGCAGACATTAAAAGACTATACTCTATGATCGGATAAGATTTATCACTAACAGGCGCAAATGAATTGCACATGAAAACCAGACAATGCAATTAACTACATTAACAGGATGAAAGAGGAAAATAACTTGATAAATTATTAAATGTATCTGAGAAACTTAGCACATGTACATAATTTTAAAGACTTTCAACAAATAGGTACCATGGCAATGTATACCAACATCCAATGGACTATAGAGACAGCCCAGCTTCCAATTGGTAATGTTTATGGTGTTAGTGAAAGAAAAGCTCATTAAAATGGATTTAGCAAAGCATGCTGGTACACACCTTTAATCCTATCACCAATGAGGTAGAGGTAGGTAGATCTCTTTGAGTTTGAGTACAGCCTGGTCTATGTAGTGAGGCTTTCTCAGGTTACATACATAGTAAGACTATATTTCAAAACACTAATAATAAATACCAATAATAATAATAAATGTTTTATTGAGAAAGAAGATTTTTGCTTAGAAATAGCTGTCTTGGGGTTTTACTGCTGTAAAAAGACACCAAGGCAAGTATTATAAAGACAACATTTAATTGGGGCTGGCTTACAGATTCAATAGTTAAGTCCATTATCATCAAGATAGGAGCATGGCAGGGTTCAGGCAGGCATGGTGGAGGAGGAGCTGAGAGTTCTACCTCTTCATCTGAAGACTGCAAGAAGACTGGTTTCCAGGCAACTGGGATGAGGGTCTTAAAGCTCATGCCCACAGCGACACACTTCCTCCAACAAGGCCATACTGACTCCAACAAGGCCACACCTCCAACTAGTGTCACCTTCTGGGCTAAGCATATTCATACCACCACATATATGCCTAGGACTTCTGTGGGAAAGAAAGGAAGTATAACACTGGACTGAATCACCTCATACAAATGTCACTAAGCACAAAGATATCTTCTGGGAAGGGTATGCTGATGGAAAATCTGGTCATCACTTGAACAATAGTGACATTTGCTATCATTAAAAGGTGAACTTAATGTCTTGCCTTAAAGAGACTACAAGTGACTAGTATCCACTGTCTACTTACTATAAACCCATTGTCTCATGATTTTAACCTGTAGCATGATTTTATTCATACATCAGAATTCAAAATGTGAAGGGCTAGCAGAATATTTCATTGGATTTGAGTAAAATTGCCTTTGGTAAAGAGAATATGATGTTTTGAAAATAATAGTTCCACTTGGACTTGAACTTTGTACAAGGAGATAAGAATGGGGCAATTTGCATTCTACATGCTGACCTCCAGTTCCACCCAGCATGATTTGTTGAAAATGCTGTCTTTTTTCCATTGGATAGTTTTAGCTCCTTTGTCAAGAGAATATTTTTCACTAGCCTGAGTTTTTTGCTTTTCCAAATAAATTTTCAAATTGTTCTTTCTAATTCTATGAAGAATTGAGTTGGAATTTTGATGGGGATTGCATTCAATCTGTAGATTTCTTTCAGCCATAAATTTGAAAACTATTTTCAACAATAAAAGAACTTCTAGAGGAATCACAATCCCTAACCTCAAGCTCTACAACAAAGCATTAATGGTAAAAACTGTATGGTATTGGTACAGAGACAGGCAGGGAGATAAATGGAATACAAGTAAAGACCCAAAAATGAACCCACATGGTCATATGGTCTTTGACAAAGGAGCTAAAACAAACAAACATTTTGCATTTTGCCTTTTCTTTGACTATTGTACCAATGTTTTCTATGGTATCTTTGACACATGAGATTCTCTATTTAACCTCTTGTATTCTGTTGGTGATGTTTATATCTACGACTCCTGATCCCTTTCCTAGCTCTTCCATCTCCAAGGTTCTCTCCCTTTGTGATTTTATTTTGTTTTGATTTCCATTTTTAGATCCTGGGTGATTTTGTTCAATTCCTTTGCCTCTTTGGTAATGTTTTCCTTTATTTCTTTAAGGCATGTATGTGTTTCCTCTTTAAGGGCTTCTACCTTCTTTCTCCCGAATTTCTTTTTTTATTGGATTTTTTTATATACATTTCAAATGTTTTCCCTTTCCCAGTTTCCCAAACATAAACACCCTATCCCATCCACCTCTCCGTCATCTGTAAGGATGTTCCCCTTACCAACCATCCCCGTTCCCGCCCCCCCCCCAATATTCCCCTACACCTAGGGGTCCAGCCTTGGAAGAATCAAGGACATTTCCTTCCATTGGTGCCTAAGAAGGCAATCCTAAGCTACATATGCAGCTAGAGCTATGGGTCAGTTCATGTATAGTGTTTGGGTAATGGTTTAGTCCCTGTGAGCTCCGGTTGACTGGCATTGTTGTTCTTATGGGAATACAAGCCCCTTCAGC
Source organism: Rattus rattus (assembly GCF_011064425.1). NCBI lineage: Eukaryota > Metazoa > Chordata > Mammalia > Rodentia > Muridae > Rattus > Rattus rattus. Next base: position 23,979,261 of record NC_046159.1, on the reverse strand, counting down.
TCTTTCAATCCTTTCTCTAATTCTTCCAAGAGGATCATGTTCTCAATTAAATGTTTCCTGCTGCCATTAACCTCTGTATTTGACATGCTCTGGCTGGGCCTGTAAGGAGAGAGCTATATCCGGCTTCTGTCTGCATGCACTTCTTAGCTTCTTATCTAGTTTTGGTGGCTGTATACATAAGAGTCACATGTGGGGCAGGCTCTGAATGGCCATTCCTTCAGTCTCTGCTCCAAACTTTGCCTCCATATCCCCTCCTATGGATATTTTTGTTCTCCTTTTTAAGAAGGAGTGAAGCGTCCACATTTTGGTCATTGTTCTTGAGTTTCATGTGGTTCATGCATTGTATCTTGGGTAATTCAAGCTTTTGGGCTAATATCCACTTATCAATGAGCATATACCCTGTGTGTTTTTCTGTGATTGGGTTGGGCACTCAGGTTGACATTTTCTAGTTCAATCCATTTGCCTATGAATTTCATGAAGTCATTATTTTTTCCATCTTTATTAAATTGGGTATTTCTTTTTTACATTTCAAATGTTATTCACTTTCCCGGTTTCCATGCCAACATCCCTCAACCCCTTCCTCTCCCCTTCTATATGGGTGTTCCCCTCCCAATCCTCCCCCCATTGCAGCTGCCCCCCCAAGAATCCCATTCACTGGGCATCCAACCCTGGCAGGACCAAAGGCTTCTCCTTCCATTGGTGCCCTTACTGGGCTGTTCATTGCTAGCTATACAATTGGAGCCCAGGGTCAGTCCTGAAGTCATTATTTTTAATAGCTGAGTAGTACTCCATTGTGTAGATATACCAAATTTTCTGTATCAATTCCTTTGTTGAAGGAATCTGGGTTCTTTCCAGCTTCTGACTGTTATCAATTAGGCTGCTATGAACATAGTTGAGCTTATGTCTTTGTTGTATGTTGGAACATCTTTTGGGTATATGCCCAGGAGAGGTATAGCTGGGTCCTCAGGTAGAGGAATGTCCAATTTTCTGAGGAAATTCCAGACTGATTTCCAGAGTGGTTGTACCAGTTTGCAGTCCCACCAAAAATTAACAAGTGTTCCTCTTTCTCCACATCCTTGCCAGCATGTGCTGTCTCCTGAGATTTTTATCTTAGCCATTCTGACTGGTGTGAGGTAGAACCTCAGGGTTGTTTTGAACTGCATTTCCCTGATGACTAAGGATGTTGAACATTTCTTTAGGTACTTCTCAGCCATTCGATATTCCTCACCTGAGAATTCTTTGTTTAACTCCGTACCCCATTTTTAATAGGGCTATTTGGCTCTCTGGAGTCTAACTTCTTTAGTTCTTTGAATATTTTAGATATTAGCCCTCTATCCAATGTAGGATTGGTAAAGATGTTTTCCCAATATTTTGGTTGCCATTTTGTCTTAATGACAGTGTCCTTTGTCTTACAGAAGCATTGCAGTTTTATGAGGTCCCATTTGTCCATTTGTGATCTTAGAGCTTAAGCCATTTGTATTCTGTTCAGGAAATTTTCACCAGTGCCCATGTGTTTGAGACTCCTCCCCACTTTTTCTCCTATTAGTTTGGCTATATCTAGCTTGATGTGAAGGTCCTTGGTCCACTTCAATATAAGCATTGGACAGCGAGATAAGAATGGATCATATGCATTCTTCTACATACTGACCTCTAGTTGATCCAACAGCATCTGTTGAAAATGCTATCTTTTTTCCACTGGATGTTTTTATCTCCTTTGTCAAAGATCGAGAGTGTGGGTTCATTTCTGGGTCTTCAATTCTATTCCACTGATCTACCTGCCTCTCTCTATACCATTATCATACAGTTTTCATCACTATTCTTTTGTAGTGCTGCTTGAGGTCAGGTATGGTGATTACCCCAGAAGTTTTTTTATTGTTGAGTATAGTTTTCAATATACTGCGATTTTTGTTATTCCAAATGAATTTGCAAATTGCTTTCTAACTCTATGAAGAAATGATTTGGAATTTATATAGGAATTGCATTGAATCTGTAGATTGTTTTCGGCAAAATAGCCATTTTTATTATATTAATCCACTATTGAGAATCCATGAGTATGAGAGGTGTTTCCGTCTTCTGAGATCTTCTTCAATTTCATTCTTCAGAAACTTGAAGTTCTTGTCATACAGATCTCTCACTTGTTTGGTTAGAGTCACATGAAGGTATTTTATGTAATTTGGGACTAATTTGGGTGTCATTTCCCTAATGTCTTTCTCAGCCTGTTTATCCTTTGAGTAAAGAAAGTCTACTGTTTTGTTTGAGTAAATTTTATATCCAGCCACTTTGCTGAAGTTGTTTATCATGCTTAATAGTTCTCTGGTTGAATTTTTTGGGTCACTAAAGTATACAATCTTATCATCAGCAAAGAGTGATATTTTGAATTCTTCCTCTGCAATTTATATCCCATTGACCTCCATTTGTTGTCTGATTGCATTGGCTAGGACTTTGAGTACTATATTGAATGAGCATGGACAGAGTGGGGAGCCTTGCCTAGTTCCTGATTTTAGTGGGATTGCTTCAAGTTTCTCTCCATTTAGTTTAATGTTGGCTACTGGTTTGCTGTATATTGCTCTTATGTTTAGGTATGGGGGTTGAATTCCTGATCATTCCAGGACTTTTATCATGAAAGGGTTTTGTATTTTGTCAAATGTTTTCTCAGCATCTAATAAAATGATCATTTTTTTTCTTTGAATTTGTTTGTATAGTGGATTACATTGATGGATTTCTGTATATTGAACCAATCTTGCATCCTTGTGATGAAACATACTTGATCATGATGGGTGATTGTTTTGAGCTGTTCTTGGATTCAGTTTGCAAGAATTTTATGGAGTATTTTTGCATCAATATTCAAAAGTGAAATTGGTCTGAAGTTCTATTTCTTTGTGGGATCTTTGTGTGGTTTAGGTATAAGCATAATTGTGACTTCATAGAAGGAATTGGGTAGTGCTGCATCTGTTTTTATTTTGTGGAATAGTTTGTACAGTATTTGTGTGTGGTCTTCTATGAAGGTCTGATAGAACTCTGCACTAAATCCATCTGGTCCTGGGCTCCTTTTGGTTGAGAGATTTTAATAACTGCCTCTATTTTTTAGGAGTTACGGGAATGTTTACATGATTTATCTGATCCAGGTTTAACTTTGCTACCTGGTCTTTGTCTAGAAAATTGTCCATTTCCTCAAGATTTTCCAACTTTTTTTGAACATAGGCTTTTGTAGTAGGATCTGGTGATTTTTTAATTTACTCATATCCTGTTGTTATGTCTCTCTTTTCATTTCTCATTTTGTTAATTTGGATACTCTCTCTCTGCCCTCTGGTTAGGCTGTTTAAGGGTTTACCTATCATGTTAGTTTTCTTAAAGAACCAGCTCCTGAGTTTGTTGATTCTTTGTATAGTTCTTTTTGTTCTAACTGGTTGATTTCAGCCCTGAATTTAATTATATCCTGGATTCTACTCATCTTGGGTATATCTGCTTCTTTTTGTTCTAGATCTTTTTTTTTCAGGTCAATTAAACATTTGTTAAACAGATCTACTTTTCTTATATACCAATTCAGTGCCTTGTCCTAGCAGAAAATATATTCCTTTCAAATTTATTTAAAAATGGTGCATTTATTAAAAATAGTGTAAACTATCCCATCTCTATTTAAATTCCACATTAGTCCATTCCATAGAAAAGACAAGAAAAGCACACATAGGGTTTACTCTGTTTTTCATTTGTGTCTTTCACCGCAAACATAGCTTATTCCCTGTGAAAATGAAGCAAATGGTGATCCTGTTTTTTTTTTATTATTAACTTGAGTATTTCTTATATACATTTCGAGTGTTATTACCTTTCCCGGTATCGGGGCAAACATCCCCCTAATCCCTCCCTCTCCCCTTCTTTATGGGTGTTCCCCTCCCCATCCTCCCCCCATTGCCGCCCTCCCCCCAACAATCTAGTTCTCTGGGGGTTCAGTCTTAGCAGAACCCAGGTCTTCCCCTTCCACTGGTGCTCTTACTAGGATATTCATTGCTACTTCTGAGGTCAGAGTCCAGGGTCAGTCCATGTATAGTCTTTAGGTAGTGGCTTAGTCCCTGGAAGCTCTGGTTGCTTGGCATCGTTGTACATA
>NC_046159.1:23968693-23975059 GCF_011064425.1 Rattus rattus | reverse complement strand
TTAACTTCTAAGAATTCTTAATTTTTTCCTTATTTCTTCCTTGACCAGGTTATCGTTGAGTAGAGCATTGTTCAATTTCCACGTATATGTGGGCGTTCTTCCCTTATTGTTATTGAAGACCAGCTTTAGGCCGTGGTGGTCTGATAGCACGCATGGGATTATTTCTATCTTTCTGTACCTGTTGAGGCCCGTTTTTTGACCAATTATATGGTCAATTTTGGAGAAAGTACCATGAGGAGCTGAGAAGAATGTATATCCTTTTGCTTTAGGATAGAATGTTCTATAAATATCCGTTAAGTCCATTTGGCTCATGACTGCTAGGTCTCCAGTCAGAACAAACAGCTAACTGAGGTGCCTATTAACATATTAATGCAAGCTGTTCAGCAGCCTGCCTCAGCAATGGCAGTTCCTGTCCCAGAGACATTCTGACTGGCATAGCCTGCCTCTACCCTGTACTCTCCAGTTCAAGTACTAGGCTAGACCTCAGCTTCTCTTCCCTACATTACACAGCCATTTTTCTACTTAGTTCTTTTGATCTCCTGGTCTCTTTGCTCTCTCCTGGCCTTTTCACCCTTGGTTCCTGTGCCCTCTTTCGACCACCCAGCAATGGCCTGGTTCATTCTGGAACAATACAGATGCCTCTGGTGATTATATATATATCCATCCCTTAGTCATGTCTTCCTTTTATTTCCATTTAAGGAAAACCTCAGATGTAGTTCCCAGGAACACTATCAACTTCCTTTGAGGCAGGGTCTCTTGTGGTTTTGGAGCAATTAGGCTGGACAAGAAGCTTCTAGTGATCCACCTGTCTCTAATCTCCAATGTTGGCATTTCAAGCATGTATCTCCCAACCACTTTACCCTCTCCCAGCATCCATGGGCTTATTATTGTTTACTGCATTAACTCATAACATCTAAGTTCTACTCATTCAAACTTTTTACTGTTTCCTAGAACCCTGTTTACTATATGAGTTAAGCCTTATACAAATAAATAAACTACGTAAAGTTTTGTAAAGAACAATGACTGTAAATAAGGTTTACAGAAAAATTTATTGTGAGGTGGAACATATTTCCACACTAATAACTGAACAAGTTATGAGAACCTTCTTCTGAGAGTTTTCAGGAACAATTTCAGGTATGTTTCTCAATTTCCTCTTTCTGATGTCCTTAAACCATTAGAGAGAAGTATGAACTGTGACTTCTATCTATGCAACATTGGCCATCTAGAGCATGAGAAGCTTGACTCTGAGCTCCAGCCTTTTTGAAAAGAGACAGGTCCCTGGGTCATACCTCAGAGAGACATATACAAGAAGTCCTTGACCTGAATATACACCTCAATAATGATGCAGGAAAAACTGCCCCAAGGTGAGATGGGCATTCTTTGGCCCAGGAAGAGAGTGTGAATGTGTGATACAGTGAGAAGGTGACTGGGCTAACGACCCAGACAAGTTGGCAGTCTGAAGTGATGGAGTGGATCAAGACAGCAGAGCCACTAGGGTTTGAAGGAAGTATAATAACTCAGAGACAGGAACCATAAACAAATAAGAAACCAAATATTGAAGAGGTATATAAAAAGATAGGATATCAATGAAAAAATGTGAAACTTAAGATGAAAGTAAAAGGTTATAAAAATTTCAGAAGTCTGAGGGAGAAATGTTTCTGGAGTTTGTGTGTGTGTGTGTGTGTGTGTGTGTGTGTGTGTGTGTGTGTGTGTGTGTGTGTGTATTTTATATTCTTTAACATATACTCTAGAGCTTTGGCAACTATTTACTCCTTTGGAAATATTCTGAGCAGTCTTTCTGGTTGTCAATAGCTCTAAGCTTTTGGTCCTGTGGTGAGTATATCTGCTTGCTATCTGACAGGTAAAGGAGGATGCTGGACCCTGAGACTCTGGTCAGCGGCTGTGATTTCCATGTTACTCCTCAGCACCTGTTTCATCATGAGCTGTGTGGGTAAGTTCTTCACTGACTGGTGTCTCTTTTGGACACTCTCTGGTCTCTTCCACAGAGACTCACAGGGCTCTTTTGTTTTTTGTTTGTTTGTTCTTTTTTTTTTTGAGTTTCTAAGATAGTTTCTCTGTGTAATCTGTTGCTATCCTGATATTCTCTCCATGGCCCTGACAATGAACTCACAGAGATCCTCTTTCCTCTGTCTTTCAAGCGCTAGAATTAAAAGGATGCCATACCATCACCAGACCAAGGGTTTTCTTTTAACCACATTATCTGTTCCAACCTTACATGCAGTGTCATGCTTTTCTCAACTTCTTTTCCTTGTTGTTCTTTTCCCCACCTTTTGACCACAGAGTTGTCTAAGGTTCCTTGACCAGCTGTGTTAGCACATGTTATTTATAACCATCATCTTAGATAGTGCCTTCCAGTAATCACAGTTTCTTCTCACAACACCTCCATATTGGGAATGCAAATCCAATTGATGTTTCATTGTTGACAGCTCAGAATCTGATTCATATGGAATTTTTCCTCAATACAGGAGGAAAAAGTAACCAAATAAAATAGTGATAATTGAAGAAATAAAATATTTCTGCCTATCTTATCCTCCTGTAAAGCAACATCTGAAGTCTATTGTGTGAGAAGTTTTGGTGATGTTTTTTGCAGTCTGCATCTGCTTCTGTATTTGGTATGACAATTATCACAGCAGTTACTACATGGTCTAAGGAGAGGAAGTGACTTACCCCAAGTCCTTCATGTCTGCAGTCTCCTCAGTGATCCAAAGGCATCTTCTCACTGAAGTGAGATCTGGCTTAATTAGCACAGTCAAGCTAAAGGTGTGGATTGTGGTCATTAAGGATAGTTATTTTGCTGTTTGCGGAACCAAAGTTCAGGACCCAAACCATGACCTAGAAACATTTGCTTAAATTAGCAAAGAAAACTCATGTTTGTCGATAGTTTGGTGTGCATACTCATGAACAAAATGTTAACTTAGAAGTGTTTTTATTGGATCTTTGAAACTCACGTATTTTTATACAATGTATTTTGATCAAATCCACCCCAGATAGAAGTCTTCATGTTTAATTTATTCTGAACTGTGGTGGTGGCCATGCAGAATCTTCAGGGAACAGCATCTGAATGCTTCAGTGATGGAATTCTATTGTGGCAAGGCCCATGGAAAGTTTTTCCCACTTGGGGATGACTTGTAGAAAGTATTTAATCTCAATCGGGGTTTTTTACTCTGCCTTTGATCATCAAGTTCAAAGATAAAGGACATATAACCTTTATATTTATAATAAGCCTTAATCAGTACTAGGGCTGGGCAGATATCTATCCTCTATGCTATTATGTCTACTTCCTTGTCAATAGCCCTGACTTACAACTTGCTATGTTCCATCTGGGCCTCCCATATCTCTGATTGGCCAGCCATCATGGCTATCGTTTCGTGCTTCACCTTTCTCTTCTCCCCATCTTCTCCCTCTTCATGGTTCTCCTCAGACCCCAAACCCTGCCTGTCTCAATTCTGCTTAGCTATAGGCTGTAAGCATCTTTATTCATGAATGAGGGATAATTTGGGAGATAATTCACATAGTCTCATTTGGGTCTACATGCAGGTCCTGTTGTCTCCTGGTGACAACCAGGCCTTTTGTGGCCAGAGTTTAGCATTACAATACCTAGCAAAAGAATAAAACTCAAGAATAACCTATGGTTAACTTGGTAGACTGTAAGGTTGTTACCTCGGTTGCATGTGCTACAAGCTCTCCTTCCTTTTACTATTCTGTCTGTACTCATAGCAATATTTTCTTTTACTTTGTTGGTCTTAGGCAAGGCTGGGATCACTCATGCTGAAAACTCTGTGAATGAATCTACGTTTTTCTCAATAACCTTTTGAGGGGTAAAACTCTCTTGTCCTACATATGCATGTGTTTATTTTCCAGATGTGATCTTTAAACATGGGTATTTTGGGGCATGTTATCATGTCCCTAGAGAAACTGCTACAGCCACAGTGAGTAAGCCTGTGTCTGCTATAGAAAACAGTGTGTCCTGCTTGCATAGCTGTTCTGAGGAAGTTATGTCTGATCAACAGAGATATCAAATGAGGAAGCTGTGTCTGAGCAACAAAGATTTAAAATGGGGAAGCTATGTCTGATCAATCCAGTCTTAGAAAATAGGGAACTTATGTCTGATCAATAGGGACTTGGAAACAGTTCTTAGAAAGATAATATGAGGACTTGATAGGTACATGTCAGAAAACTTTGCTTGGTACAAGGAACACTTCTCTGTCCACAATTAAAAATGGTATTGTGAAAGAGGGTTAACTATCTGATAACTAGATTTATACTCATGAATGTTTAATCTATCTCTCACCTTGTGTAACTGTGTAACTACATTTGCTACCAGCTTTTTATAGGACATACCAGGCTAAACATTTAATTTTGCCTTGTTGAAATTGTACTTTGTAGCTCAAAATAAGGTTAGGGGGTGGTTTACCCAGTGGGAAGTGGAAGGAGGAAAAATGTTGAGGGCTTTGTATATTGATGGGGCTTTTTAAACACTGATGTTATGATTTATTTTAGTAAAATAACCAAAGACATCACAGGATTATGATTGTATAGCCACATAAACTACATAAAACTGGAGCTATTTTGGGCCCCATGCTAGAAAGTTGAGAAGAGCTCAGTGTCTTTCCTTTCGCTAACACCCCTTCCTGGTCTCAGGACTGAACCTTTCAGCTGAAGATGGTCTCTGAATACTTGAAACCAGGAATATTCATACCCTGTGGTCTTGGCTCAAAGACAAATACCTTAATGAAGAGTTGGAACATATATATAGTATATTGTAGAAAAATATAACCTTGTATTTCTATTTATAAAAAATTCCACACCAATGTACAATATTTGGCTTGTTGATACTGTTAAGTATGAAGTAGATTCAATGATATACATTTTATCTCATCTTTCTACATTCTACCTTCTTTTGTTCTCCTTTTCCCTCCCTTTCCTTAACATTAGATAGACGTAAAAGAAGAAAATGGCAAAAATGAAAGAAAGAAACCCCTGAATATAACCTTCTTTTCTGTTTACTCCCTGACCAAGAATATTAACAGCTAGCCACTTGCTCCTCTTAAGAAACTTGAAATACGTCCTGGGCAACCTGTTACGTAATTTACTATCCAGTTTCTGTGTGATGGGATACTGCAGAGCTTAACTAAAGTCCTGTCTGGAACAATTTGAGCCTCAACCATCTTAGCTAGGTGTTTTGAAATTGTCCTGGATGCCATTTTTGAGGACATAACTACTGAGGCAGTCCATGAGGCTAGATCACTGGGCTACTTGTCTTGTCTTCATTGGTGTCTGTTCATTTTGTGCTAAAAAATACCTAAGGTTATATATTTTCTTCTTCTTTACCTGGGAGATCCTGGCCTCCATACTGCTTACCTGAATAATATCATAATGTCAGCGATCCAATGAGGAATTTCAGGTCCATTCCCCTTTTCTGTTCCTCACCCCAAGCTCATTCAGCAAGCACCTGAGATTCCTGGATTGCTAAGTCAGCATCTCAGTACCTTAGCTTTCAGCTAGTGACCTTTGCCCACCCTGGATACTCCTAATTCCTTCTCCAAAACTATATATCCCTTGCTTCAGTCCAAAAAATGTGTATGCACAAACTCTGTTTTGTTGAATACCATGTGAGAGATGTGATTTATTGAGCCACCCAAGAATTTAATGGCTGCTTCACACATGGTGAAAGCATATCATATCCTTAAATGTTTTAAATCTAACACGTCCATGGGGTGCCATCCAAATTCGTCATAATCTTGGGGATGTATATGGTCTGCTGGGATTTTCAAAAAGTAACTGGACAAGACCTTCTTTAATTTCATTATATGGTAGCACTGTAGGCTCTTGTTTTAGTTCCACTGTATTAGTTATTCTTTATTTCTATTTATATCTCTAAAGCTTTTTTGAGGGTGTACAGATAGCCAATATGGCTATTAAAAAGAAAATGTGAATGATGAGAATTGTAATGATCCACAGCTGCCATTAAGCTGGTCAAAATTAAATTATTTAAGGTTTCATTGTCTGTTTATATTTTTAACCAATCTAAGATAGCACTATATGGGATTTGACACACTGTATGTATCTTTTCTCGAGGTTTATGTGGCTTATTCCTTATTTTTATTTAACTCTCTTACTAATTATTTCCTCATTTTATTATATTGTAACTAATCTTTTTGCCTTTTGACATTTGTTTTTTTATTTCTTCTTTACTTCTGTGTCTATGCACATATAGAAAACATTTTTACCTACTTTTTCTCTCCATCTTGGTAGAATTCAGTTTATTATTTTCAAAGTTAATATTTCTATCTATTACTGTATATTTTATTTCTTTTTCTTTTTTAACTTTCTTTTGCATCTATG